>NC_139832.1:9280051-9522575 GCF_963691815.1 Echiichthys vipera | reverse complement strand
AAATTAAGCTATGAGCATTTTGCATGCATGCATTTATAAATGTGAAAATGTTTGTAGAATTCAATGGAACCAGGACCAATAAAGATTCAAATGTACACTTGTAAATAATATCAATGTTTAAATAGTCTTGGTATGAAAAGGGGAAATCTATTTCTGGCCAAGGCTAAACTCCCATAACTACGTTAGGTTTACGAGGTCTCATACCCTATGAGACAGGACTAAGCATCACTGATTCATACATGCAAACAGGCAAGAAGACAGACACACACATCCAATGTTTATTTCTGAATGTTTTGCAGACCCCCCGAAATAAAATCCAACTGGAAGGCCAGAAGAGCAGTAATGAGTTTCTCTGTTTTCTTTGTTTTTGGCCAACAGCTGAATCGTGATCAGAGTGAGTGTGCGACCAAGGCACATAGAGGAGAGAAGGAACTGCTTCACAAATGAGACGCTTTTTTCTAAATGTATACAGAGGGCAAGATTTCAAAGACAAACCCTCAGAACTCAGTTTCAACACTGTTAATTAGGTTACACCAATTATACGAAAAACAAAACACAATAATTCAATCAGAGATGTAATATGTTTCAGAAAAAGGCTGCTATCATCCAATTCATATTATTTAGTAATTTTCCTCCATTTGTAATGGCTAAGCATTGTTGATTATTGCCAATAATGAAAGTGAAACAACTGTATTGTTTTATATGCTTCCCTGCAGTTCTCTGTAATTGCATTTACTCCATTCAGTGTGTGTTTGCGTGCATTCTTGTGCATGACTGCTGTCTGCCTGTCTGTCTGTTCTTATGACGGTTTCCATGGGCACCTTGCTGTTTATCCTCTCCCTCCAACAGATCTAATTCTGGCCTTTTACCAATGTCTATGTTGCAGCCTAGCAGACGATCACACTCTATCCTGTTTCTGAGGGGAAATCCAAAGGAGCAGAAGCAGAGAGACCTTGTTCCACATCTCTGCAGCATGTAAATTGCAGCTCCTCAATCAATGTCCAACTGTGCTTTTTTCAACCTCAGAGCCCAACTACAGAGAGACCAGTTCAGTTCATGCAGGTTATAGCTATCCGGCTGAGTCCTCCATCAGCTTCATGATTGCTCAAGCTGCCATTTAAGTTCTCAATGATTATAATGGAGCTACTTAATTGAGTTAACCACTGCTGAGTGCCAGAGGCTGCTAATAAAAGTGCAATGGATGGATGAAACTTTAAACATTAAAAAAAACAAGAGCGGTTAGGTTCTGTGGTCTTAGATGTTTGTGTATAAGTGAATTTGAATTGCGTTAAGCACTCTTGGAAAGCTCAAACCTATAATGCATGCCTGTGACACAAGCAGACATGGTAGACCACGGTGGGTCAATAAGTCGAAGCGGACAGAAAAGATGCTTTAGCAGAGTACATCACTGTAAGAAGCAACCACAAAACTATCTGTAAATGATAATAATGAACCAAAAGAACACCACCTATCACAGATAGATCTAATTCATCAGTTGTTTAAATTAATACGGGTGGTATAACACTAAGTCAAAGAAATATCCATGTAAAAGAAGCTGCAGAGTTGAAGACGTCTTGCAACTTATTCAAGAGCCCTCTTTACTTCAGAAATGAAGAGGCCTTGGTGAATGAATAATATAATTAAAAAATACCTGCTTTTTATATACAGAGGAGGCGAGAGAAGGCAAAAAACAGCTCACAGCATGCCACTCACAATCGTTTCAATGCTAACTATGGATCTTGAGAAGGACACATAAAGTAAACATAGAATAGAATGGGGGTTAATATGTTGCAGCTACACAAATCTACTGCATATACCGTAAATTTCACTAAACAAACTCCTGAGGCACAGACTGCCCCTGCATACCGCAGAAGAGTGACAGAGACCAAGCCCAACTATTTGTGTAACCCAAGGTACAACTTTGTGTTGCGCTGGTGTCACGTCAGGGGGTGCAAGCATCTGACTTCCCTCTCTTAAGCCCTTAGAGCCCATTAAAACCTGCAGGAACTCAAGGCAACGTTGTGCATTTTATCTTCAGCTCATACCAGCACAGGTGGAACCCTGTTGCTTGGCTGCTGCTTGACTCACGATGGACACCAGGTTAGGATATGGCAGCAATTTACAGTATAAAGCCTGTACCAGCCCAGAAAGGGATTGGTGGGTTCCTATTTGGCAGTAGTCCACCCTTGTCAGCAGCTTTTTGGCCAGTTCAGCATGTTGAAATGATGGCAGAGCTCGTTGGAGAGAAATCACTCTGATTGGCAGTTCAGCAAAAGCCAAGCAGTGCACAAGAAGAGAACCAAAAGTGAGAAAAAGTAAACGGCTGGGAGATCGAAACAAAATTGTTTTATCAGATCAAGATATTCAGGACAATTTTTAGCCATTTAGTTCTTTAGCAGAAACAGTTCACAATTGTTTGTGTTATTGTTCCCTAAGGCCCACCGTAAATATCATGTTCTTTCAACATAGGGTTCTGTTGTAAATGTGCTAACTAGCTAACTAGTGTCTTGAATCCATCCTGACTGTCTTCTTTTTGAATGATGAATACAGACTTCCACCACCTGCTGATATGGAGAGTTATTTCCTCTCATCCGGGTGCAGAATTACATGCTTATTAGTCATTAGCTGTAATTTTTTGCTGTGTGTTTGTGTGCGATGTGAACGGTCGGCCTTCGTCAGTACTAGTTCTTTGAGGTCAGGTTGGTTTGTCTTGGCCTTAAGTAAGCCTTTCTTCTCTCGGGTTTAATTAAACCTCAAGGGAAATAACACATTTATTTGTTTTCATACTACAACCCTGCACACACATGCACATATATACACAGATATCTGTTCTACCACACACAAACATGATTCATGCAAGGGTGCTCTAATTGAGAACACTGCAATCAATAACAGTTTGAATGTTTACCTTGACAACAGCCTTGTCTTTCCAAATAACAGACTTTTAATGCATATTCCTGTGTGGTAATCTGAGTGAAATATTAATGCAATTTTATGACAAAATCAATGGCTTCATTAAACCTCTTGTTTCATTGATCTACATGCACAATTATTAGATGTGATCAAACTTCTCATCTAACAGCATTTATGTGAAATATTGAAAGAGTTAACTCGGCCAAATTGAACCAACATCTGACACATGCAGAGCTTAGCCACATACCCAGAGAGGGTTGCATTGACATAAAATGTAGGAAAGATGAGGGGAAGGGACACACGTATGAAATTAGAGAAAAATATCATTAGAGCACCGATGGTTTACTTGAGTGCATTTTTAAAGGTCACGTTAATGTTAAATATTGAACTGATCCTTGAAGATGGAAGGATAGAGGGCAGACACATAAAGTAAGGCGAA
This sequence comes from Echiichthys vipera, assembly GCF_963691815.1. Classification (NCBI taxonomy): domain Eukaryota; kingdom Metazoa; phylum Chordata; class Actinopteri; order Perciformes; family Trachinidae; genus Echiichthys; species Echiichthys vipera. The sequence goes on along the minus strand of NC_139832.1, from coordinate 9,519,223 downwards.
ATGACAGTGAAAGTGAGAGAGACAGAGATGCCGGTGGCAAAGTCAACACTGCCATTACAGTGACGATTAGATCAGCAGGAGGGGTGAACCGGGGAGCAACCGGGGAGTTGAGACACTAACAATCTCCAAACTCAACTGAGAAGCTCTGACTTGACCTTCAGGAGTTAACCTCCAATGCTGCTGGGACTCAAATGACCCTGCAAAACACATTTTAATAATGTCATGATCCGTATTACAGGTATTAAGAAGAGCTTAGCCATACCATATTATGATGATGCATTACCTGACAGGTAACAACGTGAAGTGTTTTCAATACTGTACTTGAAGCTACAGTGGGTAAAAAGCTAAACAACAAAAAAATGCAGAATTTGAAGAAGAGTTAGACATCTTTTTACAGCTCTCTCTGCCCTGAGCCAAATAGGAAAGCTCTCTCTGAAATGACTTGTGATTGACCAAAGTCTCCTGTCACAGGCTAGATTTTCTGAAACAACCAAGAGGAGGTGCGGAAGTCTCGTTTTCTCTCAGAACACTTGACTTACAATATAATGAAAGATTATAATGGATTTGTTTGCCCAACAATGCCAAAATAAACTGCCTCCCCCAGGTGTATGTGCAGTTTGTCATACACTTTGAGTATTTCCATTGTATTCTGCAGACTTGTACTCCACTACAGCACATCTAGAGAGGTATTTCTCATGGGCTGCTTAAAAGAGATAGTTATGGATTGAATGCAGACCCTGAACTCTAAAACCTGTGAGCTTCTGTGTGATGTTACATTCAAAAGAAGATCGTATCGTGCCTGTAGAGAGAAAATGAACGCTATCAGATACTATCTGTTGAAGGAAGAGGCTAAAAGTCAACTCAGATCTATGCAAATGTGACGCTTCAAAATATATATTTTGAGGTCTTCTATGTGATGGCCCAGTTCTTTTGGAACAGAATCCCATTTTAATACAATTTTGACAAACAGGTTTGAAAGACACTTTGATCTTCATCAAATCTCCCTTAAACAAAACAACATACTACAATAAAAGTGCACTTACAGTTTGCTTTCAGACGTAACACAGAGGCAGCCGACCACCTGCAGAGCTCTTTAGGCTCTATTACCAAAACCCCCTCAGCTGATTGCTGAGAGTTCCAGCTGGAGAGAATTTCAGTGTCGCTGTCTAATTTCAGTGCTCAAAACAATGCAAAGCACACACACACAGACACACACACACACACACACACACACACACACACACACACACACACACACACACACACACACACACACACACACACACACACACACACACACACACACACACACGCACACAAACACGCTTGCATAACTATAACTAAACATAACTGTTTAACCTCCCACAGTGACTGCCCTTAAGTTCACTGCCCTCTTTTTGCAGTCCCACCTAACGTTTGTGAAATGGTAACAGGGAACAATGTGAGAGAGAGTGAGAGGAGACCAAAAAGTGACAGATGAGTCTTACTCTCGCCCCAAAGTTCTCGTCTCGTTCTTGATAGGGGGTTAGAGACAAACAGTCAATCATTCTTTGAGGTGACTCTCCTTGTAGGCATCTCTCAGCCAATGAGGGATGACGGAGAGTCAGTCAGAGCTTCAGAATTCACCTCAAGCTTCATGTCTGAAGAGAAAAACACTGTAACAGACGGAGGGAGAAATTGTTCTTTGTGTACAAATGCTTTTTGTTGAGCTGAAAAAAAAGAAGATGGAAAAACCTGGGAAGATATTGTATAAAGTCTGTATGTTTTTTATGATGCTGAAATCCTGTGAGAGGAGGGTTTTTTTAATAATGCTCAGCCATCCAATATTTATTTTTTTCCTAGTATTAGCTTTTTTTTTGATGATGTAACTGCTTCGCAACTGAAAATAATAATGCTGTGTAAACCACATTAAGTCACACAGATGCAGATAAAAGTCAAGCACAGGTGAGATGGATGTTTAAACACATTTGAATAACTGCTTTAAAACCTGGCAGCAGCTTTGCCAGTTTTTTCTCCATTACACACTGTAAGCTCTGATGATTAAAGTTCCAGTAAGTAGTGTGTGTGTGTGTGTGTGTGTGTGTGTGTGTGTGTGTGTGTGTGTGTGTGTGTGTGTGTGTGTGTGTGTGTGTGTGTGTGTGTGTGTGTGTGTGTGTGTTTGTGTGTGTGTGTGTGTGCCTGCGTATGTATCTGTATCTCACACTGGGGCCTGATCATTTCCTTAATCGTGGAAGGATTCTCAGAGGAAGAGAATGTAATATAGCCAATTACTCTGTCTTCCACAATTAATGGTGACAGATATTAGTTTGGGAGGTTGCAAAAGTTGGAAAGACATCCTCTTTTGGTTAAATACAAAGTGCATACCATGATGTGTTCCCTTCCTTATCCATTTCACTATAAAGGAACAGCTTGACATTTTGGAAAATATTCTTTTTTGCAGAGAATTAAATGGGAATAATATGTTTTTGTAAGGGTAATTTGATTTGACCAATTCGAAATGCCAAATATGTTGTACTGTACAGTATATCAAAGTAGGTTACTCCTCTCAGGTTGCCAGCTTGGTTAATGGTGACTTAACTAATATTTGTTTTTGTTGTTTAATGATGATTTATGGATAATGGAGGTTTTTTTTTCTTTTTAATTTCCACTGAAAATAGAAGATAAACATTTATGAAAAAATGCTCCTCTCGCATTACAAGAGCAAATTCTTCTAAATGGCTATTGATTAAAAGAGTAGTGACTGATAGCATGCACAAAATAAACAGCATCCCACAAGTTGTAATATACACACAGTACTGTGTACCTGTCGTTTGCGCCAGTACTGTTTTTGTAGCAGTAATTTGATTTTAGAAGAAGAATTCCTTTATTAGTCCCGCAAATGGGGAAATTCAATTTTCACTCTATTATTTTTCATCACACACACACACACACACACACACACACACACACACACACACACACACACACACACACACACACACACGACCTATATACATGCAACCAATGGAGAGATGTTAGAGCGAGGGGGGGTTCGGTGCGTTGCTCAACAGCACCTCGGCAGTGCCCAGGAGATGAACTGGCACCTCTCCAGTCACCAGTCCACACTCCATTCATGGTCCACACAGGGACTCGAACCAGCAACCCTCCGGTTCCCAGCACAGTCACCTATGGACTGAGCTGCTACCGCCCCTTTTACCAACTGTAAATGCTGAATATTCTAAATACATTTTATTTGCATATTGCAATGTTTTGAGATATTTATCCGTCTAATCTTTGATTTAAATGTGTTTTTTTTTTTTCAATCCGTATTTGTGGTTTGCAGAAACATAAAATCCCAACATTTATTCTGTTTGGTTGTGTATTGATTAATGAACTTTAGAAGTTCTGGTATCTGGATGTTTTTACTTTTGGACAGAGCTGGTCTGTTTCTCACGGTTTCCACCCTTTATGTTACACTAAGCTGACCGTCTCTCCGCTGAAGCATCATATTCATCGCACATGAGTGGGAATAATCTTTTAATCTAACTCAAGACAAGAAAGCAAATAAGCGTATATCCCAAAAATGTCCAACCATTTCTTTAATGGTATAGCTTATGATGAGGTTGTTCTCTACTGATAAAAAAACATGCTCTGGTTCATCACTCACAAAAAAATGGATACAAATATATCACATATGTCATCATATATCACATATGTCATCATATATCACATATGTTTTTAATTGCCAGACATTTTCAGTGTGTTGTTGCCTCTAAACATTCAGAATAACATCTTGTTACTCTACTGTGAGATTTAACAAGCCGTCTGCAGGCTTGCTTGTGACCACAGAGAGAAAGAGAGTCATTAGTGTTTCTCTCTCTATATCTCCTCAGTGCTTTAGGGAGAATGTCATTAGCATCTCTCCCTGTCTGACAGGGAGTCAAAAGAGCATCTGCCTCTGTTCCGCTGGTATCACATCCTCTATCACTCATCCCTCGAGGCCCTCAATAGTGATGCGCCTTTGCTTGACCTGACTGCCATTCGTTAGGTCAATCACGAACCTGGAGGTCCTCTGTTTTATTTCGGTGGCGGAGCATGTGGGTCAAAGAGATCCCTTTGTCTGTAGGAGGCTGTAACACTGTAGCACACAGATGTACAGATCTAAGTGCTTTTGATCACCTTCATGACTACATTACCGGCAACCTGGGAGCCTTTTGCTGAGAACAGAGAAATGGATTCAAGCCTGAAATGACTGTTCCTTTGCGGGAGCAGGAACATGGTCTGGCAGACATCTGGACCTGTACTGAATGTATAATTATAAAACTGCTCAGTTAAAATTTGGCCTAAAGTTTGACAGATTTATCAAAGTAATGCCAATTCAACTTTGAGCTCAAAAGACTGCGTATAAATTTTAGATGTTAACAATTCTCTGAACTCTAATGTCCAGAGAGCTTAAAAAGCCTCCAAAACTTAATCCAGAACATGATTGTACCCTCAAATCCCAAAGCCCACCAACACACGGCCTATGTCTTGCAAGCAAGGAGGTATGTTCTGCTTTACTTCATGACAGCAAACAGCGACACCATGTTTGTCAAAGTACTTGTCTTTTGACAGTAAGAGATGTAAGTATAGGAGCTAATATTTCTGAGAGGTCGACCTGCTGCTAGGTGCTAACAAAGTTCCCACTGGTTGCGTAGATAAATGAGTTTTTGAAGACTGGTACAGTTCTGTTAAAGTTGTTGTTGTCAAATATTTCTCCTACAACTGTGGTCACCTCATTAAAACATGACAGTAGTCCATCAAATACACTGCAGTGGCTTTTATTTCCTTTCTTTTAGTTGTTTTTCATTAAAAAAGGGATCTGAACTGTGAGCTATGTAAATAGATAAACTATTTGAGTTGAGAACTTTTTTTTGTTTCCTTACTCTTAATTTGTGACCATGTTTAAGTATGATGCTGACAGAATTAAACCGATCAAATACTTCAGCCAGCAATTCCTACTGCTTGGGTTTAGCATATTCTGCAGCATCCTCACTCCTTTTATACAAAGCACCTAATTTGTACAGAGTATGACAGAATGAGCCTGAACTGTACTGGATCTCCTCACTCTTCCAGGAGATACAAACTCAACAAATTAAGGCTTTTTACTTGATAAATTACACCGGAGTGTTAACACAGTTTACAGCACCAATAGATGAATATGCTTTAAAGAAAGACAAGGTTGACTCATTTACCAATAATATGGTTTGTAAAGGTGAAGTGATATACCCCAGTAGCTCTTATCAGAGGGCCCAGTGCTCTGCAGCACTGCAACACCAGAATCAACTGAACTCAGAGAGGCACATTCACTGTTCATCCGAGGTGAACAGCAGCACAAACGCACTCATATACATGCACAGCATACACACTGATGCAGAAAGTCCAATCTCTGTGAGAGGGAGTTAAGTAAGGGGTGGAAGGGGTAAGTAGGTGAGGGTGGGTGGATAATGCATGTATGTGGTTATATGCTTGCGTCTGTATCTCTGCTCTGATTGTCACTGATGGTCCTGGCATCCCTGCTAATACTCTTGGCAGCTCCCTTATAGCAATGATACTCTCAACTGTGACAGTGTACCCCCTAACAGTCTCAGAGTGACTCTTGTTTGTCAGATGTGTGCTTTACTGTAGGCGCACCTGCTGCTCTGTGCTTGTGTGAACGACCCCTGTGCCCCACCCCACACTCTGGCTAATTGAAACAGATGGAGGACTTCAGAAGGGTGAGGAAGAGCCCTGAGGGCAGCGGTAATGAATGGAGAAAAGAGGCACAGAGCATGTCAAGGCCACCAGGAGAGGACGCAGAGAGGACCCCTTCATTTTTCCATTCAATACAAACAACCACTATTAATCAACTGGGGGGCAACCCTGAAGTCATGACACAAAATATTGAGGAACATTTTTTGGAAAGGAAAGCTCAACTAATTGTATCATCACATTTACTAAGCAACAATGCATTTTTTGGTAAACTGTTGTAATTTGTCCCAAATAATCTCTATAAACAGATTCTGCAGCATCTGTAGGCAACAGGACAAGATTTGGGTCTGGTTTTCATTTGTAGTTGAGTAGTATTTACCAAACATGTTTGAGCAGGCTTTGGTTGCATGCAGGTAAACAGTCCGTATGGACAGCACACAAAACGGAAAGCATTGGCCGCCATGCAATCACTGAACAATTGATGCCGTTTCTCAACTCCCAACTTCATTATTGTGTCTCAAGTTGTTAATCGGACCATAAACATTGACAGCCGCTCAGAAGAGGAAGTGTTTGGCTGGATATCCGCTGGCTACACTGGAAAACCCTAAATATCAGCCGTTACCCCTAGAGGCTCCTCTGCGGTCAGACAGGTAGCCAATAGGTTCCATGAGGGTGATATCAAATACAGCATGGCAGGTTAGCAACAGCCAGAGGCCTTTAATAAATACACCAAAGCCTGTGTTAGCAAAGCTCCAAGCTTAAGTTCTCAAGCAACTTGAGAAAGTTATTGATGGGAAGTCACGGGGAAGCGCTTCTTCCTAACATATAGCTTTCTTACTTCCTCCTGATTCTGACGGCTTGAACAAAATAAACCTCAGTTGGCAGTCGATTCCTCACACTGTTTATTTTTGGTGTCCTTGATATAATAGCTGGGTATTGCAGTTTTTTGCAGGGAATGTATGTTTTCTTCTAGTGTTATTTCTGAGGGCTATTTTATTATTCCACTTCTTATTGTTACTCGAACATTGCAGACTTGCGGGAAAATATGCCCAGCTCTCTTGACATTATTGTATTGGCACTTTCAGTCCTTCATATTTGTGCTTTGGACATGAAGAGATTTCATCACCTCAGTATCTGAGAGCGGAATAAGAGGGGTAGGTGAAAAGGTCCAATACTAATTAATGTAATTAATTATATTTCCAACTAGACACCATCTTGCAATGGGATCACACCAGCCGGGATGCAAAATTGGGCCAGGGGCCTAAAGGGCCGGTGGGGTGGCTGGTGGTGGTGAGACGTGTAAAGATTTTGTGACTACATCTCATAAGGTTATTGAGTCAAGGGGGTGTAAAGTAGTGGGGGCCAGGGCCCACGCTCTTCGTCCTACCCTCTACTTCGGGCTCCCTTGCTAGCACCACACCCATCTTAAACCTCTACCTTCATTTTGATTTCTACTACACACCTGTAGAGTTTCGTGACTGCACACGGTTATCGGGCCAGGAGTGTAAAGTTTTTTGGGGTAGAGAGGCAGACCTACTACAAACTGCAAACCTATGTTTCATGACTATATCTCGCATGGTTGTGATGTTATCACAGCTACAAATCTGACCAAAGGCATAAACACCTCAAAATATGCCAAACCACCTCTGTGGTAACCCTCCATATAAACTATATATTGCCATGATGACACACACACACACACACACACACACACACACACACACACACACACACACACACACACACACACACACACACACACACACACACACAATGAAAGAAATACCAGCGTCACTATCACAGATGGTAATAATTACATCCGCCTGAAATGCAATGTATCTATGATGCACTTGATGTAAGTATACAGCTGAAAAAAATTATAAAGAATAGGAAAACACTTATTACTTACTTTTTGACATCTAGAAAAAAGAAAAGACACAATTTAACAACTTGAGTACCCATTCATTCATCGTTTACTCTGTCCTACCTGAGATGGACCCCAATCAGCATGAGGAGAAAAAAACTGCTTACATACACAAGAACAAAAGTAAAGAATAATTCTGTCATGAAGAAGCAGGAAACTCCATCCACCACAAAGGTAAATACTGTATCGACTCCTCTTAAGGTCTAGAAAGCACTTGATAGCAGTTTTCTAGGCAGATGCCTGGGAAGAATGTGACTGCTGCTCTCAGACTGTCGACCCAACTGCTCTGTCTGTCTGTTCCTCTGTGTGTGTGTGTGTGTGTGTGTGTGTGTGTGGGGGGGGGGGGTTACGGAGGGTATGGCGGCCTCGTTTTGTTGTCCAGGGTAAGAAGATCCTAGCTAGTGAAACAATACCTGGCCATTCAAACGGGATGAACAGACTGCATTGAGTCACGCTGAGACGATCTTAGCCAGGCTAGGACAGACCAGACAGAGGCAGGGGGCGACTGAATACCTCCTCTGTGAGAGAAAGAAGGAGGCAAGCCTTTCAGCAACTGAACAGTCATTAGCTATCAATGTGTGTTTGTGTGTGTGGCCATGTTTCATCATGAGGCAGGTTCAAAGGTTCTCCTGGGGAGTTAAAGGGGATGATATGGTTGAGGGGGTCTGATGGAGGTGAAAGCAAGAATAGGAAATGGGGCAGATAGAGTGAAACAGATCACTTTTTACCTATGAGTAAACTCTCCCCCTCTCCAGAGGTAATCCACACCTGCATTAATAATTGACGAATGCTGTGTGTGCGTGTGTGTGTGTGTGTATGTGTGTGTGTGTGTGTGTGTGTGTGTCTGTGCCTGAGAGGAATCCAGCCATTGTTTATCTCTACTGTGCAGTAAATATCTGCACCCTGTATTTTTCTGCATTGAAAGTCAGCAATATTCTGTTTCTCTGGTTGGCAATTTACCAGATCTGAATTAGGATGATAAGGATTTACTTCTTTAATCACCACTCTCAAGCTGTGGCGTGACATCTTTATCTGTACAGTTATACTTCACACACACACACACACAGACACACACACACAGACACACACAAACACACACACAAACACACACACACACACACACACGCTTGCATAACTATCCTAATATTCCTCTCACTCTCCCACCTGAGAAGGGCAGCGGCTGTCACTCATGTCAATGAGATTTCTGGGTATTTAACAGTCTACGAGTCAATCCTCTTCAGACTCAAATTGATCTCATCTCAAATGGAGCCAAAAAAAGACAATTTACATATTCATGGTGAAATGGAACAATGCTGACTAAATCTGAGGAGGGTCACCTTCAGGGGAAGCCGCAGCTGGTTTCAGCTCGTTGTCAACTGCTGTCCATATAGACAGAGCAGAGCAGTTAACAGCATATCAATACAACGCCAGCATAAAAAGCAATCATTTTTACATTCTTACAGCTGGATTGTCTTCTCCCTCAGTAGTGATATTTAGGAACATGTGGTATTCATTCAGGCACTAATGTAGGCTTAAGAGAGGCAAAGTCACTACATTTTATTATATTTTTTGATCCTATTTAAATTCTGCCATGAATTACACTTATGACATATACATGACATAAAAGATTATTTGGATGCCACAGTTGTTGACAGTTATTCAAGTATAAGGTTGTGAAAATAAATAATTCGGAAGACTATTCACTCCAAAGTTGCACAAGTGACCTGCGTGTGTGTCTTTTACCGGGATTTAATGTTACTCACACGAACAACGGGTCTTGCTCACATTTGCTTCCCTGGTTGATAAAGAGTCGCTGGATAAAAACACATCAGGTAAGAGAATTACATGTGTGGTAGCTAAGTTAGCAATGACGTATGTTGTGCGAGACGAAATATGTAGTTCACTGATTGGTTTCACACAAAACAAAGTGGTACTAGGACAAACCGACAACCTAGTGTGACTTTCTTGACTTGCAAAAATATCTTTTACACTATTATGATATTATATTATTATAATTTGTCTCTTCCCGCCTCCCTGTGTCCAAGACACTCATTTTTTATTTATTTCTATCCTTATTTTCGCTCCTTTGTCTTTAATCCACTTCAAACCAACACATCTCTTACCTCACCACTCACAATGGACCTCTTTGAAGGTTTTTCTCATGTGTGTGGTTTTATACTATCACGGCTTTATCCCCTTGTGCAACTATTTCCTTTTATTAACAATGTTATTTTGACAGTGTTATTTGTTGACAGCAAGGAACTGATTGTACATATCTGTCTGGTTCCCCGGGGACCAGGTAAGACTTTGTTGTCAGCAGAGCAGATGCTGCATTTTCATCAAGGAAAATATGGCGAGGAAGATGTGTGTATACCTGTGTGTGTATTAGGCTACACTAGTGTCTGATAATGACAGCTATTGATCAATCGTGTTTGAAATTGTTGAACATCAGCATATTTAAACAGACAGAGGTTTCGTACATGAATGAAAGACAATTTATTTCAAGCGCTGAAAAGAACTAAAAGGGCATCTTCAGGCAGTGACAAAGGGTTATGAGTGAACATTTATGGCAATGTAGCGACAAAGCTAGATTTAGAAAGGATTATGATCGTGACGGAAAGAAAATGAACACTTTAACCACATCTACTTCTGCTTTGCTTCTGTCAACAATCAAATTCAATTTAACAGGGTTTTTTTCTTTACAGTAAGTAATTTAGTAACCAGGAAAAAAAGAATTCCTTATATTCATCTGGTGTTTTTCCCCCATTGGTGGATTTACTTAAATCCTGCCCACTTAAGTGTGAATTAGAGGTACTTGTACTATACTTGAGAATTTCCATTTTATGCTGCTTTATTCTTTTACTCCACTACATCTCAAAGGGAAATATTTAGCTTTTGATCGCACCAAATTTATCTGACATCTTTAGTTACATTTCAAATGAGGTTTTAACCCCCTTCCTGTCATGTGACATCTCCTGTACTGTATCTCAGGAATGTATCTCCAGATGTGCTGACGGTGAATGTTTACGATAAACTGAAGGATGAATTGATAATTTATGTCATGAGAAACTTCTTCTACTTCTTAAGCTAAATAAGTTCGCTTAGAAAAAGCATCGTCACAAAGCTTGAGCTGTGAACTTTTGACTTTTAAGAGGTTCTCGAAAGGACAGCAACACAACAGAAGAAGAAGAAGAAGAATTCCTTTATTAGTCCCGCGAATGGGGAAATTCAATTTTCACTCTATTATTTTTTTCATTTTACACACACACACAGGCCCAGACAGGACCTATATACATGCAACCAATGGAGAGCTGTTAGAGCGAGGGGGCTGCCAGTTACCGGCGCCCCGAGCAGTTGGGGATTCGGTGCCTTGCTCAACAGCACATCGGCAGTGCCCAGGAGTTGAACTGGCACCTCTCCAGCCATCAGTCCACGCTCCATACATGGTCCACACAGGGACTTGAACCAGAGAACCTACGGTTCCCAGCCAAGTCACCTATGGACTGAGCTACTGCCAAACACAGTATATGATGATATTATAGAATATGATGCATTACTGTAGATTATACTACAAAAATGTGTATGAAGGAGCTAAAATGAGCACACACACACACACACACACACACACACACACACACTCACACACACACACACACACACACACACACACACACACACACACACACACACACACACACACACACACACACACACACACACACACACACACACACACACACACACACACACAGCAGTAAAATGCAATACACATTAGCAGCAGTAATATTACTCCATTAACATCATATAATAAAAGCAAAACACTGTCTTATACTAATAGCTGATAATACTACATACTTTAACTTAAGTAAGGTTTCTAATGCAGGATTTTTACTTGTAGTGGAGTATTTTCAGAGTGTGGTATTAGTTCTTCCAATTAAGTAAAGGATCTGAATACATTTTCCACTACTTTTTTTTCTGCTTCTGAATGCGATGGCAGGTAAAGTCAAACTTTAACCATGACATTTGGGAGTTGTCTTATCCCAGTCAAAGCTCTGAGTCACTTTACACAAAAAATGTGAAATAGCCAGCGCTTTAAAGATCAGATGAGACAAATGAGAAACAGCTTCAGTGCAGAGGGACAGTCTGCGTAGAGAGACAGGGAATAGCTTTTATCGAGCGTGACAGAGAAATGGGATCTGGGTTTGTGGGTATTGGAGTGGTAATTGATTCAAGGATCTAGATCTGCTCAGAGGCTAACCCCAGGAACATTGTTGTATGGGAGCTGATATGCAGTGTGATAGCTTAAATACCCATTTGACGGAGAGCAAGTTTGAGCTCCAGTCACCCCTCAAACTGATGTGGCTAATAGCTTGCCATGCTAATTCAGAGTCAAAACTGTAATTAGACACTTTATTGCCATACTTGTGCATTCATTTACGGCCCTTCCCTGCTTCCTCACCAAATGAATTTCATGTGATTAAAGCTTTCTGGCACTGGAAACAGTAACAAGGCTGATGAGCGCTACTGTACTCCACTGAAGCCACAGACACTGAGACGCATTAAGATTTAGAAATGGTACCTCTTTATTTTAACACCCCTGATGAGCAGTTAATAAGCAATTTATGAGTAATAAATCAATGGTTTATAAAACACAATAATGAATTAATAAGAAATCAGGACATTTTTAAGCATTTGGCAACAGCTATAACTGGTGCATACAGAGATAATGGTGATATAATGTAAAATAACAGTAATCACATGTCACATATTATTTTATTCAAATGAAATATGACAACTGAGTTGAAGAAGGCCATGAGATGCAGCTGAAAACACAGGTGAAGTCTATTTGCCATGATAATTCCAATTGGACAACAACAACATAACATGCCTTCATGAGTTTTAAAAAATATATAAATGAGACTGTGAATTATAAGTACATTTCCATAAACAGTTATTGGGCTGTTTTATATACTCTTATTACAGCTATGGCGCTATGTGTTATGGATCATTAATAACATTTTATACACTTGGCATGGATACTTCATACACTGTAACAAATTGCTGTAAGAAAACAGCCAAATTGCGACAGTAACATACTGTTTCCCATTAAAAAGGTATTATACTGTTGAAAACAATGCATTCTGGGCAATATTGGTAGGTAGCTTGCCGTTTCCCATAAAATACTGTAATAAACCGTAAATAGCATTGCATTCTGGGAGTGATGTTAGAATCAACAGCAGAGAGGCCGCGCGAATACAGAACACTACTGTATTTCTAGAGGAGACATGCTACAACACGTGGGAACAGTTGGAGTCATCAAGCCAACTTTGGTCTTTCCTTTCTTGGAACATCTATTTTAATCCTGCATTTCATGAGCAAATCACAGGGTAAGTTAAACTATATTTTATTTGTTTGATGATGTTTGCTTGCTATCATACTATGATTTTATTTTAGTTAAACTGTGATTAATCAGTATATGGTCATCTTAACTTGCCATGCGGTAACTGGACAGGTACAGCAGGAACATTTAGCATGCTATTTTATAGTTCTTTTTGTCAGGCAGGCAGATATCTACATTATTCATTTTGGTTCTTATTTGTTCAGTGAGACCAATGAGAAGCTGTATACAACCTGTTTGATTTCATGTGCTGATGTTAGCCTACAGAGGGAGTTAGCTAACCTTAACGACATAGTGAGGCTGCTCGAACTACTTAGCTCTTTCTTTTAATGTTCGCAGTGCATATTGCATTGCCAAGAATCACACTTAAACATGAGCTTAACCTTTTTTTGGTGTGTGTGTATTGGCATTTTTTTCTTATCACTGTTGGATTTACTGTCAGAGTCTACCAGACTACCAGAGATGTGCTCATCCTTCTTGCAGACATAAGTGTCTCTTCTTTCCTAATTTTTTACTGATTTATTGAATACGAATAAAAATAATAATATAAATAAAACTAGTCATACAAATGAATTCAATTTAAAAGTATCCTTTCTCAGACTCATGGACACTGTACATATAAAAAAGTTAAATTACAAAGATAAAAAGGTCAGTAAAAATAAGACCAGAAGTTGAAAAAAGAGTGAAACAGTAGTTCTTACGAAACTGTTCTCACTACTAATAAATTGTCTGTGCCCTACAGTTGTCTGCCACAGTTGATGACGTCGAGAAGACCCTCACCTTACCGGCAACTCCTCGTCTAATCCTCCTCTGTATGTATTCAGTAAATGGACATACTGTCTATTTCATATCAGATGAGCTTTGAGTTGATACGTGAGTTCTCTGTATCGCAACAAAGCATTAATGTTCTTCCAAGTAGTACTGGTATGTCTCTTATTTCATGTTTCAGGTAGAACAGAGCCTGTGAATATTGGACGCTGGATGATCAGCCTTGAAGTCATGCCCTGTGTGAGGGCACCCAGCCCACCTTTGTGACAGGTCTTGCTGCTCTGTTTTCCCTGTACTATTTCTTCAACCTGCAGTACCAAGATGAGTCTTGAGTTCATTCAAAGGTAAGGCTTGTGTTACCTAACAGTCCTTTTTCAAAGCAGTCATTCTGACATGAAATTGTGAGTGAGCACTCTTTTCGGGTTGTGTAAGTTAAACTATATTTTATTTGTTTGATGATGTTTGCTTGCTATCATACTATGATTTTATTTTAGTTAAACTGTGATTAATCAGTATATGGTCATCTTAACTTGCCATGCGGTAACTGGACAGGTACAGCAGGAACATTTAGCATGCTATTTTATAGTTCTTTTTGTCAGGCAGGCAGATATCTACATTATTCATTTTGGTTCTTATTTGTTCAGTGAGACCAATGAGAAGCTGTATACAACCTGTTTGATTTCATGTGCTGATGTTAGCCTACAGAGGGAGTTAGCTAACCTTAACGACATAGTGAGGCTGCTCGAACTACTTAGCTCTTTCTTTTAATGTTCGCAGTGCATATTGCATTGCCAAGAATCACACTTAAACATGAGCTTAACCTTTTTTTGGTGTGTGTGTATTGGCATTTTTTTCTTATCACTGTTGGATTTACTGTCAGAGTCTACCAGACTACCAGAGATGTGCTCATCCTTCTTGCAGACATAAGTGTCTCTTCTTTCTTAATTTTTTACTGATTTATTGAATACGAATAAAAATATAGATATAAATAAAACTAGTCATACAAATGAATTCAATTTAAAAGTATCCTTTCTCAGACTCATGGACACTGTACATATAAAAAAGTTAAATTACAAAGATAAAAAGGTCAGTAAAAATAAGACCAGAAGTTGAAAAAAGAGTGAAACAGTAGTTCTTACGAAACTGTTCTCACTACTAATAAATTGTCTGTGCCCTACAGTTGTCTGCCACAGTTGATGACGTCGAGAAGACCCTCACCTTACCGGCAACTCCTCGTCTAATCCTCCTCTGTATGTATTCAGTAAATGGACATACTGTCTATTTCATATCAGATGAGCTTTGAGTTGATACGTGAGTTCTCTGTATCGCAACAAAGCATTAATGTTCTTCCAAGTAGTACTGGTATGTCTCTTATTTCATGTTTCAGGTGGAACAGAGCCTGTGAATATTGGACGCTGGATGATCAGCCTTGAAGGTCATGCCCTGTGTGAGGGCACCCAGCCCACCTTTGTGACAGGTCTTGCTGCTCTGTTTTCCCTGTACTATTTCTTCAACCTGCAGTACCAAGATGAGTCTTGAGTTCATTCAAAGGTAAGGCTTGTGTTACCTAACAGTCCTTTTTCAAAGCAGTCATTCTGACATGAAATTGTGAGTGAGCACTCTTTTCGGGTTGTGTAAGTTAAACTATATTTTATTTGTTTGATGATGTTTGCTTGCTATCATACTATGATTTTATTTTAGTTAAACTGTGATTAATCAGTATATGGTCATCTTAACTTGCCATGCGGTAACTGGACAGGTACAGCAGGAACATTTAGCATGCTATTTTATAGTTCTTTTTGTCAGGCAGGCAGATATCTACATTATTCATTTTGGTTCTTATTTGTTCAGTGAGACCAATGAGAAGCTGTATACAACCTGTTTGATTTCATGTGCTGATGTTAGCCTACAGAGGGAGTTAGCCAACCTTAACGACATAGTGAGGCTGCTCGAACTACTTAGCTCTTTCTTTTAATGTTCGCAGTGCATATTGCATTGCCAAGAATCACACTTAAACATGAGCTTAACCTTTTTTTGGTGTGTGTGTGTATTGGCATTTTTTTCTTATCACTGTTGGATTTACTGTCAGAGTCTACCAGACTACCAGAGATGTGCTCATCCTTCTTGCAGACATAAGTGTCTCTTCTTTCCTAATTTTTTACTGATTTATTGAATACGAATAAAAATAATAATATAAATAAAACTAGTCATACAAATGAATTCAATTTAAAAGTATCCTTTCTCAGACTCATGGACACTGTACATATAAAAAAGTTAAATTACAAAGATAAAAAGGTCAGTAAAAATAAGACCAGAAGTTGAAAAAAGAGTGAAACAGTAGTTCTTACGAAACTGTTCTCACTACTAATAAATTGTCTGTGCCCTACAGTTGTCTGCCACAGTTGATGACGTCGAGAAGACCCTCACCTTACCGGCAACTCCTCGTCTAATCCTCCTCTGTATGTATTCAGTAAATGGACATACTGTCTATTTCATATCAGATGAGCTTTGAGTTGATACGTGAGTTCTCTGTATCGCAACAAAGCATTAATGTTCTTCCAAGTAGTACTGGTATGTCTCTTATTTCATGTTTCAGGTGGAACAGAGCCTGTGAATATTGGACGCTGGATGATCAGTCTTGAAGGTCATGCCCTGTGTGAGGGCACCCAGCCCACCTTTGTGACAGGTCTTGCTGCTCTGTTTTCCCTGTACTATTTCTTCAACCTGCAGTACCAAGATGAGTCTTGAGTTCATTCAAAGGTAAGGCTTGTGTTACCTAACAGTCCTTTTTCAAAGCAGTCATTCTGACATGAAATTGTGAGTGAGCACTCTTTTCGGGTTGTGTAAGTTAAACTATATTTTATTTGTTTGATGATGTTTGCTTGCTATCATACTATGATTTTATTTTAGTTAAACTGTGATTAATCAGTATATGGTCATCTTAACTTGCCATGCGGTAACTGGACAGGTACAGCAGGAACATTTAGCATGCTATTTTATAGTTCTTTTTGTCAGGCAGGCAGATATCTACATTATTCATTTTGGTTCTTATTTGTTCAGTGAGACCAATGAGAAGCTGTATACAACCTGTTTGATTTCATGTGCTGATGTTAGCCTACAGAGGGAGTTAGCCAACCTTAACGACATAGTGAGGCTGCTCGAACTACTTAGCTCTTTCTTTTAATGTTCGCAGTGCATATTGCATTGCCAAGAATCACACTTAAACATTAGCTTAACCTTTTTTTGGTGTGTGTGTATTGGCATTTTTTTCTTATCACTGTTGGATTTACTGTCAGAGTCTACCAGACTACCAGAGATGTGCTCATCCTTCTTGCAGACATAAGTGTCTCTTCTTTCTTAATTTTTTACTGATTTATTGAATACGAATAAAAATATAGATATAAATAAAACTAGTCATACAAATGAATTCAATTTAAAAGTATCCTTTCTCAGACTCATGGACACTGTACATATAAAAAAGTTAAATTACAAAGATAAAAAGGTCAGTAAAAATAAGACCAGAAGTTGAAAAAAGAGTGAAACAGTAGTTCTTACGAAACTGTTCTCACTACTAATAAATTGTCTGTGCCCTACAGTTGTCTGCCACAGTTGATGACGTCGAGAAGACCCTCACCTTACCGGCAACTCCTCGTCTAATCCTCCTCTGTATGTATTCAGTAAATGGACATACTGTCTATTTCATATCAGATGAGCTTTAAGTTGATACGTGAGTTCTCTGTATCGCAACAAAGCATTAATGTTCTTCCAAGTAGTACTGGTATGTCTCTTATTTCATGTTTCAGGTGGAACAGAGCCTGTGAATATTGGACGCTGGATGATCAGTCTTGAAGGTCATGCCCTGTGTGAGGGCACCCAGCCCACCTTTGTGACAGGTCTTGCTGCTCTGTTTTCCCTGTACTATTTCTTCAACCTGCAGTACCAAGATGAGTCTTGAGTTCATTCAAAGGTAAGGCTTGTGTTACCTAACAGTCCTTTTTCAAAGCAGTCATTCTGACATGAAATTGTGAGTGAGCACTCTTTTCGGGTTGTGTAAGTTAAACTATATTTTATTTGTTTGATGATGTTTGCTTGCTATCATACTATGATTTTATTTTAGTTAAACTGTGATTAATCAGTATATGGTCATCTTAACTTGCCATGCGGTAACTGGACAGGTACAGCAGGAACATTTAGCATGCTATTTTATAGTTCTTTTTGTCAGGCAGGCAGATATCTACATTATTCATTTTGGTTCTTATTTGTTCAGTGAGACCAATGAGAAGCTGTATACAACCTGTTTGATTTCATGTGCTGATGTTAGCCTACAGAGGGAGTTAGCCAACCTTAACGACATAGTGAGGCTGCTCGAACTACTTAGCTCTTTCTTTTAATGTTCGCAGTGCATATTGCATTGCCAAGAATCACACTTAAACATGAGCTTAACCTTTTTTTTGGTGTGTGTGTGTATTGGCATTTTTTTCTTATCACTGTTGGATTTACTGTCAGAGTCTACCAGACTACCAGAGATGTGCTATATTTTATTATTATGTTTTAGCACAACTCAGAGTTTCAATGCAAGCACTTTAAATAACTTAACTGAAAACCAGTGTTCCATTGTAGATAATTTTGTATCTATTCAGGGCCTAAGCGCCACAAGCTGGTTAAGCTCCATTGTACCAAGTATCTCTTGCCTACAAAACTAAGCAATCAGTTACACTAAAACAGTTGAATTTGTTTTATTCAATTGTTAACCTGTAAGGTATTGCAGTTGGTGATCATTTTTAAATAAAGGTTATTTAATTGATATTTTCTAAGTCTCTTCTTTTACACATGTTAAATGGCTGTATTATAATTAACTAACTCATTCAGTATACGGTATATTAAAATTGCTGAACGGGGTTACAGTGAAGACAGCGCTTAATTCATAGCAAGTGGCTTTCAGACAATAATATGCTCTATCTACAAAAATGACTGCATTGTATTATATATGGGATTATGGTTAAATGCAATTAATGAAAAAAAAAAACAATATTGCAACTACCTTGCACTAGTACTGTATACTGTAAATTCATTCAGCACTATACTGTTTTAGTCTACTGTAAAAATCATGGAAATAAAGGATTGTACTGTAATTCCATATGTGGTTTTATCACAGTAACATACCTTGAAGTAGATAACAGTAAGGGAACTGTAAAATAAACAGTAGAATGCTGGCAACCCTGCTGCCAGTATTTTACTGTCAAATCAAGGAGATACAGGATTGTACTGTAATTCAGTATGTGGTTTTTATCACAGTAACATACTGTAAAGTAGATAACAGTAGGTGAACTGTAAAATTAACAGTAGAATGCTGGCAACCCTGCTGCCAGTATTTTACTGTTAATTTACAAGACAATTGTTTACAGTGTAGGAACATTTCTAATAAGCACTTAAAGATGTCTGCTCCTTTTCAAACAGACAAAGGGTTTTTAATGACTCATGCTTCAAGTGTAATTTTTTTTTATATGTTTGAAATAAATCATTCATTCATTCATGTCATTATCTCTTTACAAATACAATATTGTGTTATAAACAACTTTAATAAGTGCTTATATTTCACTTCCGTTAATGAGGTGGTTAAAGTTACCAAAACAAAACGTAATAAATGAAAATGAATTTTAAAAAAATTATAATAGGACATACTGTGCTGATTTACAAACAAAGTGAATGATGTTTGAAGTTTCTTCCTTTTCTTTTCTTTGCATATTGTCTCATCTTACCTTCATAAGATCCACCCAGGACAAGCTGCAGGGGAAGCCACCTCTACCAACGGCTGATCAAGATGAACTCTCAAATGGGAAAATAATCATTAGGTCAGCTCATGCCTTATGAATTTGTTCCTTGTTATTATTTCTATTTTTTATTACCAAAGTCATTAGGGTGATCCGGACACATACTGTAACTGAGCAAAGTACTGGAGCTGCTAATGAAAGGCCTAACAATCTTGTTTACATCGCCTTTTGTGAAATATATTCTGTTTGTGTTTTTATCAAGTAAAAAGAATTAAAAAATAAATATGCTTTCCACAGTGATATGAATGTGTACTTGAGGAGGTGGCGGGCATCTCTGTTGCTAATGTCTGGAGCATGACAACTACAGGAAAAGAAACCCTTAGTACTGTAAGTCAAAATCTATTAAACCCACACAGTGCTCAGTGTTACTCTCTTTAATCAATCACAAGAAGCTAGGGGAGGCGTTCGCAGCAGCTTAGTGGGTTGGCTTTGTCTGTTCCAATTACAAATGATGACAATGCAGAATTCAAATTGGAAAAAATGAAAGCACTTACCCTTTACTTTTAACGGCAGCATGTGCATGAATATATAAATGTAGACACGAGGAACTAGGTTTCGTGATTATACACTGGTGGCAGATTATAAAAAAGTTGACAGTTGTTTACAATCAAAGCCGGCCGTTTTTTTGTCCCTGAGGAAAAGCTGAGCCAAAGCACATCTCAAGGTGAGCTGAACGGTCTGCACACATCTTTGGCATTTATCTCATGTAACGCTTATGTGAATATTTCCAGCTTAGCGCTGAGCATACATCAGTTATCTCAGCCTAACAAATGCATTTTGAGTACATGTCATCTTACTCTCTGCAGGCCAGCTCCTCTCGTGTCATCTCTGTGTATCTCTAAGGCCCGTCTGTCGGCATGACGACAGCAGGGGTGATGCAGGAGTCAGCCGGAAAAAGAATAAATCACTTGTGGAACTTTGCAGTGTGGCAGCAGATGACAGCCTGGGGGTAGCTGCAGAATGGCAGCGGGCATGAGGGCCACTCAGACCGCTTTTCTTTCTAATATTACCAGACAGTTGTGGAGGAAATGGTGGCAAGGGCAGGTTGTTCTCTTATCACTAGTAGTCCATCAAAAGAAAGCAGGAAACCACACTGGGACAGCTGGATCACAGAGGGCGATGATGGTGCCATTGATATCTGTCAATGATAGTTGACTGTTGTGTATTTTCACTACTTTGTGTACAGGGGATGTGCAGTTGAAGAGAACATTTGCTTTGAGTTTAGTATAATGAAAGCTTGAGTGTGTGAGCCGAGAACATCGACAAAAGTGCATATTACCCCAGCAGGTCCTCAAACATTTATGAGTTCTTCAGCTCATGTTGCTCCACAGAGGCCTGTTAGATTTCATTGCATAATTCTATGCTCTGTTCCAGCCTCTATTGCGCCAAAGAATCTCTGTTTATTTGCCAGGATGTTTTCTATCACTGCTCCCTCAGCTCACAAGCCACAACAACAATGACTTTTCATCATCGAAAGGACTGGTTGATCCCTGCTCATCAGCAGATTGTTACAAAATGTACTCACACAACTGCCCTCAGCAAATACCTCAGGCTGCCTTTTTTCGGTATCTTGAACGTGATCTTGCACTTAAAATTAAACAGTGTTCATATGCTTTTCTAATATCATACTGTCAATATCTGCAGTTTGACTGTGAAGCCTATACTGAAAACCGCAGGATGTGAAACACTTTTGGTGTTATTTACAATTTGCCCTTTTTCATCACTATATCTTCTCTCAGGAGCAACTTCAAAGATGTTGGCGTATGCTGCTAAAACTGCATTTGGATGATGACAAGATAATAGCAGGCACGCTCATTTAGAAACGTTCTGCTGTCAGGGCAGAGCTAAATCAAAGTATTATGAGCTGTCCATGGTTCTGAATTATCCGCTGATTTACCCCCACCCTCCCCCATCTATCTATCTATCTATCTATCTATCTATCTATCTATCTATCTATCTATCTATCTATCTATCTATCTATCTATCTATGCAATTAATTTGCAAGCTGCCAAAAAAGGTGAGGGGGCAAAAAAAAAGAGATTCTGAAATGGTAAGAAGACAAGGAGCCTAAAGGGCTGGCATGAGATAACAACATGAAGACATGAAAGAGCAGCCTTACCCAACCTAGAAATGTCAAAAAGCTAAACTGCAATTTAACATGTGCTGCAGATACATATCAGCCCTCAATAGCCCTATTACTGCTCAATGTTTTGTGCAGCACGGCTTGAGAGAGCAGATTGAGCGGAGATTGTCTGTGGAACTAATGGCAAAAAATCTGACTGAATTGAGGTTCTTTTCCCCTCCATGGACACGGTTAAGACCGTTATATGCATGAGAATGAGGGAAACTGTGATCCAATGGCGCCCACTAGTGCTCAAATAGTTCACCTGCACCTTATGGAGCTGACGTACACAGACCAGTCACTGTCACATTATCCTTCACAGTTTAACTCACAGGTTCAGACTGGTAATATTGTGTGAAATGACAAGCAGCAAGTAGAAGATGAGAAGAGGGACCCATTGGGACTTGTTTACTGTTGGTTCACATGCCAGTTATTACCTGCTGTGCCGCTTGTGAAGCCAAATAAACTACTAGAGTCTGCAGAAAACTGTGAGTGTGATATCTTATTCCTAAGACCAGGAGAAGGATGTGAGGAGAGGGAGATGAAGACAGGAAGGCTAGCTTCCCTGCCTCCTGGTTTCTGTGCTGAGGGATGAGACTGGATGGTGGGATTCATTTTCTCCATTACATCTTCAGAGCTGTTTTGTACCACACAACCATCTGCCTGAAGCAGTCGCATTATATGTACATGCACGCACTTGTTAGTGCACACACACACACACACACACACACACACACACGTACACACACACAAATGAACACCCTTCCCATAGGCTGTGAAAGCAGATGTTCAAAGCAAGACAGACAGACACACACACACTGTCCCTCTATCAAGGGATGTTTAAGCAGATGAGTTTTTCTGGCAGGACTATCAATTTTATATAAAGATGTCCAAGTTTCAATCCCAAATATATTCAGCGTTCCGTGCAACAGAGAAGACAACATGTCAACTGAAGCCTAGCAGATGCATGGACACCAACACACAAATGCATGCAAACATGTTGGAACAAACTACAGCAGGAACTCAAGCTGTCCAGCATGATTCCTCTGGGGATTTTAAACGTTTACAAACTATGGAGAGAGCTCTGCTCTTGTTTTTCTTCACAGTTTTAAACTACTTTGCACTTTTATGACTTTTATGTCTTGTGTTCAATTTTGTCTCTGTATGAATGTCCTGTTCTTCTGTAACTTTGTGTTCTTGGCTGTGTTAACTCCGCCTCTCTTGAGAATGACAACCAGTGTCTCAGTGAGATTACCTTTATAAATAAAAGGTTATATAATAATAATAATAATAATAACAATAATAATTTTAAATAACTACCACACACATATACAAACAAACACACACACACACACAAAGACACACACAGACGCACACAGGGGGGTGAGGACCTTTTTGTAACCTCATCTGCTTCGAGCTACTTGTTCTGCTGTGTGTTTGTCACTGACAACAGTTTTCATTTACTCACAGTAAAAGGTCAGAGCAGTCATCTTTGACTGAATCACAGTGCAGGCAGGGCTGTGTAGCACACAGACTGTCATTTATCAACAGCGGCTCTCCTCATTCCTCTCCACGAGACATGCTTTTCCACTAGATGGGCTGTCTGGCAAACACCCTCACAAGTCATTAGTGGTGGAATAACCTAAACGGTCATCATCATAAATTATTTGCTCCTAATGATGCTCTTCTAGGTGTTCTGTTTCAAGCTGCTGGACTAATGAGGGATTCATCCGTTTACATGAACTGAGGAAGAATCCTTCAGAAGATTTACGGGCTTAAATTACACACCTGCCGTAGAAAAGAAGGAAAGTCAGTGGCATGGCCCCAGGCATGAAACACCATGTTGTTCCCTGCAGAGATTTTTCAAGAGCCTAGGCTTTCAGACGATTAGATGAAGGGAGCTCGTACAGCAGGCAAGTTCTTCAAAAGTTCACAATTCCTGCACATAACAGCTTCCTTTTGCATCTATGCATATATATATATATATATATATAGTAAAATAGTGTTTGTGTACAGAACAAATGAATATTCCAATCATCACTGACTGGCTGATGGCTGGGGGAGTTTTCTATTTCCACAGCATCAAAAAAATACGAGAAGCCAACAGCAGAGAATGAGAAAACAACTGGTAAAATTGCAGCAATAGCTTTGGAGCATCTGCCTCTTTATCTCTCTCTCCCTCTCTCAGACTAGCTGCTGAATGTAGGTCAGTCCTGTAGAGAGAAGTGAAAGTGAATAGTAAATCAAAACTATCTATCAGCCGATGCCACGGAAACACTTCCCTGAGGCTAAACAGAGATGCTGGACAGCACGCAAACAAACTGATAGCCATACGCAGGCATGCACGCACACACACACACACACACACACACACACACACACACACACACACACACACACACACACACACACACACACACACACACACACACTAAAGGTACAGTGGATGCGTTGCATAATTCATCAGGACCAAAGAAAACACGGCCATCGCCTGAATTCCACTCGGAGGCCACTCCTCACCGATTCTGTTTCAGGTGTCAGCATTAAATCACCTGGGAATCACCTGAGTGAAGTGTTCTGGTGATTCCAGTGACACACATGGAGGGATTTCTATGTGATCCCACTCATTCATCCCATTCCATCTCTCTCTCTCTACCCCCCTCCCTCTCTCTCTCCCCTTCATACAAACACAGTGCAAGCTTATCTGAATGCAGGTAGTGCACTCTTTTTTCCCCCTGTCCACCTTACTGAAGCTTGGCTCTAAGAATAAATAAAGAAACAAAAAAAAGCTCAGTACTGGACTATAGTGCACACATAACAAAATCAAATGTGACGTCCATTTCTCCTCAAACTGGGTGCTCCTGCAGCACTGCACCAGTGATTTATTTCTCCTCTTGTTTATGTAATTGACCATGTGTCAGGTCGAATCAGTGGAACAAACCAAGGTTGCCACAGAGGACAGAAACTCAGCCACAGGCCCAGATTTACAACTTCGGTCAAGAGGCAGACAAAACATCAGATGTGATGTGGGTAAACACAGATGAGGACATTCTGGACAGTCTGTCCTGCCCATAGACTGTATAATATATTAGCTATTTTTTTTATTATACTGTCCATGGGTTTCCTCCCACAATCCAAAAACATGCATGTGTTAGGTTAATTGATGACTCTAAAATTGCCTGTAGGTGTGAATGGTTGTCTGTCTCTGTGCGTCTCTATGTGTCCTGTGATAGACTGGCGTCCTGTCCAGGGTGTACCCCGCCTCACGCCCGATGTCAGCTGGGATCGGCTCCAGCGACCCCGACAGGGACAAGCGGTTGAAGATGTATGAATGAATGTCTATGGTCCTGCCACAGTCACAGTTTTGATAGCCTAGTTAAAAAAAAATTGCTATCAAAGTAGAGCAGAACAACAGTGACCCGTAAATGCTTCACATCGTTCATGCCTACCTCTCTTCCTCACGGACAAGGGCAAACCGAGTGCAAATCCTCAAAAATAAAGCTCAAACATCGTAAAGAACAAAATCGTTTACCTGTATTATGTAGGCTGGACCAACATTTCTTTTTTTTTTCACAAATGTATTTCAAAAACTATTTATTTAATACAATATAAAAATACGAATCCAATAACACACATGTCCTGAATATAAAACAATAGTCATGAGAGAGAAAAAAAGTCCAAATGGACCAAAAGACTACATTTCCTCACCCCACCGCGTGACGTCATCTGTAAGCGACGGCTTCCCCGAGTAAGCGCGTGACGTTTTGTTTTGGTTCTCCACCTTTCAGATGCAGGGCGACGCAGAATGGACAGCATCCGCTTCTTCTTCTTCTTCTTCTTCTTGAGCACTTTTCTGTCCGGCACCTGCTCGGCCGCACCGCCGAACTTCGTCCTCCTTTTCGCGGATGACTTAGGTTTCGGGGACCTGGGTTGTTATGGACACCCCAGTTCACTCACTCCAAACCTGGACCGCCTGGCAGCGCAAGGACTCCGCTTTACAGACTTCTACTGCACCAGCCCCGTCTGCTCCCCGTCCAGGTATCTACACCTGTCTGTAACTCAGGCAGGACGCTGGCTGACTGCTTTCAGTTCATGTCTGTGTGTGAGAGAGGATTAGTTAGAGCGTCCAGCCTAGCTGAGGAGTAACATTCAGTATATGACATGCTGTTGACCTGCAGGGACCCCTTCATGTTTTGCATCTTTTTTACTTCTTTACACACACATGCCTACTTATAGTATGCATCTTAACTGGGGTCTAATGAGTGAATCCTGCTCCCGTTTCTAAAAGGAACACTTCAATAATTGTTTTAAGAATTAAAGTGTCACAATAACTGAGTGAGTCCCATAGAGAATATTATGCAATAGGAGATGAAGATAAAGTGGTTAATATATAGTCACCGCTGATTAGCTGATCTATTATGAATCCAGTCTTGTGTGTGTGTGTGTGTGTGTGTGTGTGTGTGTGTGTGTGTGTGTGTGTGTGTGTGTGTGTGTGTGGCCAGGACAAAAGAAAGGCAGGAACTATTAAAACAATAAAACAATGTCACAAGTCTGCATTAATCAAATGTGTTTCGCAAGGTGCCTTACATTGACTTCTTCAGTTTATAACAGCATTCAACTTTATACGGCACTGTTCATCGAAGGAGGAACTGAAAACAGATCCTGTTGTTTTAGTGAGGGAATGAAGAAGTAAAATGATTAACCCTTGTATGGTATTCGGGTCAAATTGACCCGGTTCAAGTTTTTGCAAGAAGAAAAATGGTAAAAGGTTTTTTTTTTCTACCTGAAACTCAGTGGCCTTGGCTTATTATATGTGATAAACATGTACAAACTAACACACACATGCTACTATTCCACACACATTAACATCCTTAAGATGGTCTTCAGGTCAGTTTGACCTGCATACACACAGTAAAATGCCCACATACACATACACGAACACACACACACACACACACACACACACACACACACACACACACACACACACACACACACACACACAAAGATAATGTTACAATATTATGATACAAGAACAGAGAAGCTGTTTGCTCTCACTGTCCCCCACTCTTTACCCTCTGTCATGTGTCCTCCTCTACCACCACTACCACAAAATAACGAATCACACTTCCAATGTGTTCTAGTAGAGACTGCTTGCAATTATTAAACATATATGTTATCTCTCTATTGATTGAAGTTGAGATACAATATATGTTAATGGTTTATGAAGTAAAATTTTATGTCAGACTTGTTTTAAAACCCCAAAAATGACCCGGGTCAATTTGACCTCAGGGATACCAGAGGGTCACAAATGCAAAGGCCACACAAGGGTTAATAAGCTGTTTTTAGAGCAAACTTTTAGCGTCTTTATCAACACAATCTGGTACAGCATGTTGTTGCAACTTTACATTTTGTAGCAGTGACGTTAAAATCCCACATGTTGTAAAAATACTCCACCCTTGAAAAGATTAGCTGGTATTGAAAAAAGATATTCTGCACTGTTATCCTCCTTCACCCACATTCCTGCCGGGTTGAACAACAGCTGGATCACAATGAAGAATATCCCCATGTTGAAAGAAATTTGTGAATTAATACATGGTAGTCGTGGATTCTTGTTGCCACAACAACTGGCCAGTTTCTATTTTGCACAACATGAAACCCCCCTGGTTTACACACATTCTACACTTTCCAGTCCTTCCTACCTCACCTTGCCCTGTTTTGGTGGCTTTCCAGGGCATCGCTGTTGACAGGGCGCTATCAGACCCGCTCAGGTATCTACCCGGGAGTGTTGTACCCAGGCTCTAGAGGCGGTCTTCCTCTGAATGAGACCACCATTGCTGAAGTGTTGAAACCTGCGGGCTATGCTACTGCTGCCGTAGGGAAGTGGCACTTAGGAGTTGGCGCCGATGGGATGTTTCTTCCAACCAGACAAGGTTTTGACCAGTACCTGGGGATCCCCTACTCTCACGACATGGTCAGTGCGATTGAATTTAGCTCCAAACTAAAATGACTAAGAGTAATCTGTGAAAGTATTTGTTAAAAGTATGTAATGTACTGTAATTTCCCTTCCGCAGTATGGTCTTTAAAATGAGTTTTCTCTCACTGCTTCATTCACAGGGCCCCTGTTGGAACCTGACTTGTTTCCCTCCAGATGTTAAGTGTTTTGGATTGTGTGATGTTGGCACTGTAACTGTCCCACTAATGCACAATGAGGTCATCAAGCAGCAGCCAGTCGACTTCCTCGATCTGGAAAGGGCTTACAGTGACTTTGCGACCAATTTCATTACCACATCAGCCAAGAAAAAACAGCCTTTCTTCCTCTACTATCCTTCCCATGTAAGCAACAAAACCAGTGTGTGAGAATGTACCCCTTGAGTGAGCAGAACAACACTTACAATAAGTGCAAGGGAGTCCGCAATGCTTTCAACCACATGTAGATAGATAACGGTAACTTGGTGCAGTGAGACAGTAAACACCTTCCATGCCCTCCTACAGCACACCCACTACCCACAGTATGCAGGTCCAGGAGCAGCTGGGCGCTCTTTAAGAGGTCCATTTGGAGATGCTCTTTTGGAGTTTGACAACACAATAGGAAACCTACTGACAACCCTGGAGAAGGAAGGCGTGATCAACAACACACTTGTCTTCTTCACTTCTGACAACGGGTTAGTTGGTTTTTATATTAATATTTGGCCTGGATTGTATTTGTAGTTTGATACTTTCTAATTCGAATATTTGAAATTCCTTCCACATTAGCTGTTGTGTGTTTTTCCTTTGTTCAAAGGTCCAGATGCACAATATATTTGCCTTCTTATGATAATGAATTTACGGTCTTTTATGTAATGGTGTGTTATTCCCGTGCGTAGACCTGAACTGATGCGCTTGTCCCGTGGAGGTAACGCTGGCCTTCTGAAATGTGGAAAAGGCACCACTTATGAGGGTGGCATGAGAGAGCCGGCCATCGCCTTCTGGCCAGGGACCATCAGGCCAGGTCAGATGATGCTTTCAAAGACAACATTTTTTTTTCTGTTGCACTAAATCGGAGTCTTCTACAAAGAGCATTTAATATTTCCCTTTGAAAGACTATACTGATGGTATTTGACTCACATATACTAAACTTTCCTTCTGATCATTTTCAAAAGAATAGCACAAGTCTTTACACTCATTTCAGGCATTATCTGGTCTCCTGTGATTCTAGTATTAAAATAAATACCATAATAATTAATGCAAACTTACGATACATGACCATTTTGTGATTGCTGCTGCCTGCCCTTATTCTATATGTATCTCTTCAGGTGTGACTCACGAGATGGCCAGCATTTTAGATATCCTCCCCACCATTGCAAGTCTGGCAGGAGCCAAACTACCCCAGGTGATGCTGGATGGGGTAGACATGACAGATGTCCTTGTCAACCAAGAAAAGGTAGTGGTATCATTCCTCACCTTGTGGAGATTGAAACAATGTGAAAATCAAGCTGATGTATTCATTTTTATCCCTAATCGTTTTTTTTTTGCAGAGTAAAAGGGAAACAATGATGTTCTACCCCACAGATCCCAGTGAGATGTACGGCCTGTTTGCCCTCCGGCTAGGGAAGTACAAAGCCCACTTTTATACACGAGGTACAGCAGCCTTCATATACATGATTAGTTGAAATGTTAAGAAGCATAATCACAGTCAGAACTGAGATGTTTGTCTTGTCCATGTTTGTGCATCAGGTGCTACCCACAGTGGTACTACCCCGGACCAAGACTGCCCAGTATTTGCAGTCCTCAAGGCCCACGACCCTCCTCTTATATTTGACCTAGAGGCTGACCCCTCAGAGCACTACCCTATCCCTCTGATGGGAGAACCAGAGCTCCAAACCCTTCTGGAGAGGATCAAGAAAGTCAAGGAACAGTTCGAAGCCTCCATGGTGTTTGGAGAGAGCCAGATATCAAAAGGAACAGACCCGAACCTGGAGCCTTGCTGCAATCCTCAGTGTAGCCCCAAGCCCCGCTGTTGCAAGTGTTGATGGGACAAATTCCCGCACCTGCAACGGATGACAATGTGGCAAAGGCTTGAGGTATTGTACTGATTTTTGCCTCACAATTGCTCTGTGAAAGCACAAGATGTGAAGCTGATTTTTGTAATTACCTGATGATGCATTGCTACTTGTAGGAAGCTATAATTAAACATTGCAAACAACCAGACACTTCCTCAATGAGGAGATGAGTTTCTTAGTATGATATTGATTACATTTGGGATTAATGTATAACAATGTACTGTATATTTCCTGACTATTTAAATACAGCTTTTCTTTATAAATGTATTATCCATTTTCCACCTCAACATTCTTTATAATCATAACATTTTGAATATTCTGCTTTTATGTGAAAATACTGTGCAACCTATTTCAATCACACAAACAATCAAGAGTAGAACAATAAAGACAACAGTAAAGGTTTCGGACATCAAGCATATATTTTATTCATAAGACCAAACCCATGACAAGGCAGAGTGATATTTTGTCAGTTTTTTTCTTTGTTTTTCCCTTGAATTTTAATTAATTTTTACAAGTCCTTGTTTTTTAAGATACAAGATAGGATATGTTTGTTCTGTCACATATTGTTTTGCTCTAAGTATAGAGTGAAGAATCTCGTTAATGTAATAAAGTCAAAAGTTTGGTTTAACTGTTAATGTATGTATCAGCGGCTATATGGGACTAAGTCATCCTCAGGAGTTGTTCTTGTGAAGCTGTGTGAAAAGAAGGGTCTTTAACTAGTCTGTAACAAGATAGAAAAACAATCAGAAGCAAATAGATACAGATCAGAGATGGGTCAAACTGTTGGAGCTCAAAGGTGATTACTACTGTATTATCGACATGACGCAATAATAGTTTTCCAGTGGCAGCTGACTCAGTCACTACTCAGCTCTAACAGCAGATTGGTCAGTAGTCTGATGGGTGTGTGTCGCACAGTAACGATGTCACATCTCACAAATGTGCCCTAAATGTGTTGCTGTAGCCTGTCTGTAGAGTTAGGGAGTTGGAAGGAACCCCAAATGCCACCTGTGTGACAGATAGAGTGAACATCTTGTGAAGAAACATAAAACACTGAAATAAAATTATTGCAGATCACAGATATTTGTGTTTTTCTTTTCTTTCAGGGGTTTTCGTCTGGTTGTGATCTCTTTTTTTTAATTTCCTTTTAATGTACATATTAATTTCATAACATACTCAACATAAAGGACACATTACTATTTTAGATTTGTTATTGTATATACATGATCTGACAGCGATACATATGTAGCTAAACAGCCGACCTTCCTACTGCCATATCAACAATGAACTGAGGTGTTTGTTCTTGTGGAGTGTGACTGAAAGCAGCAGAACACGATGCTAATCAGTGTCTGAAAGAAGAACGAGAATGGTGGTGGTGAAGCCTAAAAATTCATGACTGTAGTGACGGCATCATTTTTTTTACCCCCTCCCTTATATAAGGTGCCAGACTGTAAGCTATTGTATGCTACAACAACCCCAGAGTAGGTGTTGATTATGCTTTAACCTTTGAACCAGACTAAGAGCAATAAATAAATGTGGCCATTCCTTTTATCCAAAACAAGATCAACATCTAACCATTTACATAATTATAAAACATCCCTTTTAATGCTCGATAAAAACGTATGGTTACATTGTGATACCAGGACCAAGTATAACCAGGACGTTCTCACTGTACAGTAGGCACACTGCAATACAGCATTACTGGCAGGTTGCTACCAGTCAGGCTAGTCATTCCTTTTCCCTCATTGAAACTGCCAAATTAAATAAAAAAAACAGAGACTAGGATGTCACTGACAACCAGACCTAAACAGTCGGAGGTGTGAGAATATGGCTTTTCAGAGGCTCTTTGCTTTCTTTGACCTGAAAGTCACATCAATCATAGCAAAGCATACAGTGATCTAGGATTTGCAATTTTGACAATTGAATGAATTCCTATGGATCACCCCACGGTGAAGTTCAGCAAGTAGTGCGACTTTGAGGACGGGACAAAAGTAAAATGGTTTTGTCATCATCCAAATGTGCTGACACATACTGCACCTTATCCAAGCTGAATAAAATATCTGCGAGGCAAATGACATTCAAAGTCCATAATAAGTCATTACAAATGTCTTACACCCGCAGTAAATCCTGTCAGAGTGAGTCATCAATACCCACAACATAACAACATACCCCCCATCAGTCTCAGCTGTGGGTGTTTCTTAATTAGTCTGGATGAGGCGCCTGTATGTCTACTTTCTATACATGAATTTACAACACACACTACGTCTTGTACGCGACACAGGGGTAAGCTGGGACCAA
Source organism: Echiichthys vipera (assembly GCF_963691815.1). NCBI lineage: Eukaryota > Metazoa > Chordata > Actinopteri > Perciformes > Trachinidae > Echiichthys > Echiichthys vipera. Next base: position 9,487,134 of record NC_139832.1, on the reverse strand, counting down.
GGACGGTTCACTGTACTCTCTCTACTTTGCTCCAATGTCACTATCAGTAGAAATCAAATTAGCAGTTTGTCAATATTGAACAAATACATATTTACAGTTAATTAAATGCCAACCTCTTGATTCTACACCATTCCTGTACTGATTGTTGAGCTGCTTGCCATTCATGTGGATATGTGTATTTCTCGGTGTGTCTGTGTGCAGTTACCCTACTAGCCATGCATTGAAAGTGAAACAGCAGTAGTAGGTATATTGATTTCATTTCAAAAAGAGATACCTTTAAATAAACAGGTGCTCAGCGTCTTAGTTTTCATATCATAGAAAAAGATAAAAGAAACAGGCAATCAATCCATCGAGACGATGGAAATAAACAAAGAGAGAGGGATGAATGAAATCAGTCAAATGCTTAGCATACTGTAGAAATGAGATCCCTGTTGTGGAGGGACACAGAAGAGTGTTTTACAATGGAGTGCAGACCCCACTGACAGCGCCCTCTGGTGGCAAACTCGATGATCACACACAAGTAAGGGTGGTCGTCATGGCAACACATCCTATTCCAGGTAGATGTCCTCGGTGGGGCAGGCATACTCCAGATGTTCCTGGTAGTACTCCTGGAAGGCTCGTCTGCAGTAAAGACAGACAGATGACTACACATCAACCTGCCAGCTATTAGAAGACAGGCTTCCATAGTAAATCAGCAGATTTTACACAGTCACGCTTTGACTATTTACTACGAAATGGCTGGTTGGTGCAAACAAGATTACTTAATTAAAATAATTCAAGTGCAAATACAGAGACACACTTGCTGTATCAAAGGGGGGCAACCCATGCTCTGCTGCTTGCCCTTGTTTCATCGAGAGACTGGAATTATCTGTATATTTACTTATTCAATTTCAATATGGCTTATTTTTCGACATGACTATGCTTCCACACACGTATAAACACTAAGCTAATTGGTAATAAAGATGCACTTTAATTCAGGGCTTTGAGATCAGATTACAAAAGCAAACAATCAAAGAGCACTTCAAATATGATGTATAGATAAATAGTTAATGTTTCCAGCCCTTAAGGCTGTTGATGTTTTCAGCAACTTGAAAATTAAGGTGTACTTAGAGTTTAAGTAAAGTTGGCTACATATGTTCAATTATAAAGTCTTTACTGTGACTAACATACGTTTGACATAGAAAATTGATATACTACAAGTACTACTAATAATACTAACAATAATATTAATATGGAAATTGTGATTGTGATGTGATTTAGACTCACCCAACACACTCTGCTACAGGCCGCATGGACTCCTGGGATACAAACACGTGGCAAGCAAATCTGTTCAGCATCGGGTGCTTAGTAATGAAGCCAAAGTAGCTGCAGGGGGAGGAAAACAATATGATGAAATCAGTCAGATGTTGCACTGTGCACTGGTGACACGAATGCAAAAAACACACGTGTTTGTTTACCAGTTGTTCCTCGGATGGCATCCACAGAATGAGATGTTCTTCATCTGGAAGAAGTGACTACATCTGTCATACTAAAGACGGAGAGAGATGCAGAGACAGACAGGAAAAAAGAAAGTCAGTCATCAAAGCATCAATGCGACATTATTCCATATGAAAAGGGTGACGACTTTGAATTTGTTGTCTGAGTAATTTAGTGATTCTTTTATTTATTTTTCCGTACCTCATCGAGGGTGTCATATTCATCCTCCAGGCTCATGATCAGCTTCACTCCTTGCAAGCTAATCTCCAGCTCACACAGGGAAGGAGGTCGCACATGTACTGTCCGTTTCCTCGATATTGCAATCTGACAGAAATATAATATATAATATTTTCATGTCAAAGCAATCATGTTTTGAGGGTGCATATATATCACAGCGAACATGCTCTTGTCTTTTTCGTACGATTGCGCATGTCTTCTCCACTTAGCTCACCTTCTGCATGGCGGCGCAGAGAATGCCGTTTCCTTGGTGATAAGGTACCTCAACAGACCCCAAAAACTGAACGCTGTAAGTCTCAATCCATGCTGGATTTCTTTTCATTCCTAAAGGGTACAAAGTGGACACATACATACAAAACACGTTATTCTTCTGACCACAGTGAGACAGAGTAAAATGGATGGATCTCTCAACTCACCCAGCAGCTCCTTAGACTGGCCTATGACTTCATGGGCATAGAAGGCAGGAAAGATACCCCTCTCCCCTGTCCGCATGTTATAACCCCGGTACCAGTAGTCATCCTCTTCTTCCTCCACATATAAAGGATCATCCACATCCAGCTCCAGCTCATCTGTATGCCTGGGAATGAACCTGCAGAGAGCAGCAGAGAGGAGGAGGACAAAAAAACAGAGTGTCTTAACATGGTAACCCTGCTGCTGGGCATCACACACACTGGAGGTAATTTGATCAGGAAGCATCTGCTTGGGTATCAGGTGACGCCCATTGGGGAGCAGAGAGAGAAGCGTGATGAAACAGCTGACAGAAAATGCTGGGTTGGAGGGAGGGAGACAAAGAACTCTAAATGTGAGGATGTACTGACGGAGGACTGTGGCAAAGAAAACAAAATTATACATGGCCAATATGTACGGGTACACAATGCAGCTTTCCCTCTAGCTTTTGCACACACACAACAGACACAGGTGGTGGCTGATGTGATGATTACTTGTCACCCTGTAGCTCTCGAGCCCAGCTGTAGTTTGTCTGCCCTTCTCTGTAACATACTTAGTGAAACATCAAAGGAATATTGTTTTGTTTATCCACACAAGGACCTTTTGTCCCAGACACAAAATGGCCACTTGAACATTGGAGCTAATGGCATTCACAATTTCATTCCACTTTATTGTTTCTACAATCAATCTTTTCTTGTGGATATGATCTTTGCTGTAATTCACTTTACTCCCACTGATATCCCATTATTAAAAATGAGTCTTACCTGTAGACCGCCCTGTGTGTCTGATCCCTCTCCTCTCCATTGATGGTACAGGAGAAAAGTCCAAATGACTCTGTGCCTATGTGGCAAACAGACACCAGTTAGATTGCTGCATTGCCTGAAACGTACCGTGTCCAAAGCTACTTGCATTTGTCAAAAAAGGAAATGGTAAAGAAAGCCCTGATAATGAGCCTTTAATTATGCAAATCACCCTTCATTAGGGATATGAATCTTGAAGCTAGAGTACTGATTGATAATGGATGTACTGAGAAGCAGAGCCCTCCCATAGGTCTTGTGTGGGCTTCCTGCCAAATTTAGATCACATGTTAATATATCATGCTGATAGTGATGAGTTAAACTCTAATACCTAATTTTCAATCTAAGGATCCTGAGTGGACTATTGCCATATTACTGTACCTACTACCTGTAGGGTTTATAATTTACATTGGCTTATGTTAAAGTAATGGTTTCACATTTTGGAAAATACACTTATTCTATTTCTTGCTGAGAGTTGGATGAGAAGATCAATACCATTTTCGTGAGTACGCTGTATGAAGCTACAGCCAGGAGACTTAGCTTAGCTTAGCATAAAGACTGGACACAGGGGAAACAGCTTACCTGGCTCTGTCCAAAGGTAAACTGTCTGATTACCAGCACCTTTAGAGACCACTAATTTACAAACTGAAGAACAGAATTGACAAGCTTCGGTTGACATCTTGAGAGATTTTAATTTGTCGGACTTCAACAAATTTTACCAGTAAAAAAAACAGAAACCTAGGGTTACATGCTGATGGATGTTTTCAGTCTTTATGCTAATCTTAGCTAACCATTTGCTGATTGTAATTTCATAATTAATTGACAGATAACGGTTGTAACAATTAATATGAATATGTGTATGTCCCAAAATGTCAAACTGTTCCTTTAAACCCTAAAATGATATCTTTGATTGCAAGTACTGAGAGTTTTCCAGAAAGGTGCAGTGTCTAAGTAGCCTTGCAACTTACTGGAGGAGCGAGAGGTGCTGTTGACGAACACATTGAGGAACTTCTTGGAAAATGGGAGGTCAGCTTCAGGGGATGAGTCCTCAGAAGAACTGAGAAGTTCTGGCCTCACCTCCTCAGCATCACGACCATAGCACACCTCTCCTGTCCCCAAAGGCTCCTCGTCGCATAGCGTGGAGAGCTCACTGTCATCACTCAGAACGGAGGTGCACCTGAGAGGACATGGTTGGTCGGTTTCAAATCTCAATTTAGTGCTAAACATCCACCGGCACTGTAAGACCACTTGATTTACCACTAGAAGCCTAGGCACACCTGATATTTTAATTAAAATATCTTAAAGAAAAGTTATATAATATTATATCTAATAGGAGAATCATTTGAATAATATTCCATTTGTTCTTTCTAAACACAAATACACATACTCTATTTTAGTCTTAGCTTTCACCCACTCCTTTGTCATAGGATACCTTCTGAGGCTGACGAGTTCCAGCGTAGTATTCTCATCCACCACTAGCGTGTACTTCATCGAGTCGTAGGCCAGTCCATCATCTTCATTCGGCTGTCTCAGAGCCATATCTTTCTCACACAGTGGGAGGTCATGATCAGATAAGGGATGGTCTTGCACACTGCAATCAATGGGTGGTGAACTGTCAAGCTCTAAGTCACTACCCCCATAGGGCTGCTTCCTCATGCCACCCAGGAATGGGTAAGAGTCCCCGTCGTCCTCCTCTTCGTCATTGTCTGTGGAGTAGGTGAGGCTAAAGCAGCGGTTGGTTTGGGCGGTGGGTATGTCCAGTGTCAGGCTCTGTTTAACCTCTGTGATACGCTCAAGAGAGGCTGAGGAACGGCTCGTTGACCTGGGCTCAGTCTCTCGTCCTTCGTCCTTGTCGCTGACCACACTCTCACTGAGGCTTGGTGAGTCCAGATCCCTCCGCCCCTCTAGCATCATCAAGTCATTATTGGGCTCTTCATCTTCCTCCTGTCTCCTGGCATTCTTAGGTGATTTGTTGGTGATGTTCTTTTCAGAGTCTTTAGTGGTATACAAGGAGTTGAAATCTGAGGTTCCCCTCCCATTTTTTGCACAGTGCTCCAAGATCAGAGGGCTTATGATGTCACCACTAGGGTTGTTCATATACATACAGGGACCTGTCACTTTTCCTTCTTTCGAAGACTCTGTACTCTTCCGCCTCTCCCCTGGCTCCATTGTATCCTTTCTGTATCCTTCACCTTCCTTCTCTTCTTCCCCCGATCCCTCCATCTGTACTGTCTTGTCTTGGTCCTCATCATTGAAACCATCACCCTCTCCGATGTCTGAGGATGGTGAGATGGTATCGGAAACAGAGACCTTCCTCTTGAAGCAGTCCTCAGGACAACTTATTGGGTATGAGCCCTCTGAGATCATCCTGTTGACCAAGTTGCTGAGCAGCCATGGTGAGTCTGAGTTTTCACTCAGGTCATCTTCGCTTTCTGAATCGGAGTCTCCCTCACTAGTTCCATCATAGTCATCTGCAGTGGGCATTAGCCTGGGTCCCACTGGCAGGTAGAAGGAGCGTTTGAAGCTCTCTAGGCTGTGATCTGGTTCTATCTGCAGCACCATCTGTCTGGACAGACTATCTTCACATTGTTGGGCTGGAGGCAGAGTCTCATCTGGGTCAGCCTGGTGCTCAAATGACAGCTCATCGTCCACATTCTGCAGCCCCATTAGAGCTTGACCATCATCGTAGGACTCATGAGGTAAGAGGGGTGAGTCAACAGGGGATGGAGTAGCAATAGTGGGCGATGGCAGAGGGGATGGAGAGGGAAGAAGAGACCCTTCTTTGATTGGGTCAGGCTGGCCCAGGAGTAAGGAAACTTTCAGTCCGACGATGCCACTGTCCTGCTCTAACTCTGTATCCGGGTCCAGTTCCTGGTCTGATGTAGGTGAGCTGGCCTCCTCAATGGAGTTGGTGAGGTGAGACGAGCGCCCACTGCTGCTGTCATCACTGGTCAGGTCCAGTTCTGTCTCTGAGATAGAGGAGATCATGTTGGAAACCACAGGACCGCCACAGGCAAATGCTGCCTCCAGCTCCCCTTCAATGTCAGAGTCAGAGCCAGGAGAGCTGAGGTCCTTGTCCTGGTCTGAAGTCATATAACCCTGCTGGTTCATATCTGCTATCCCTGGGTCTGAGGATGGCGAGGTGGAGTCATTAGCTGCAGCCTCCCGGGAAGAAACTGCTGCATCTGAACTATTGGACTGGTCAAGAGCATCTGAGCGACTGGAGGACACATAGCTGGAGAAGGAGGCTGGTTCAATAGAGGGGAATTCCACGTATGACGACTGATTCTCCTTACACACCATGTCATAGGTCTCCTTACACATGTACTCCACCTCAAAGTCTTTCTCCAGCTCCTCATCGGACAAGGGTGTATCGGCACCATCGTTGGCTCCCATGGGAGCAGTGGATGACAAGCAGTGACTGGTTCCATCTGGGTCTAAGTCGTTCTCTGGCTCCACACCTGACTCACTGGTGATTGTGTAAGTGTCGGTGGCCCGGCGGTTTGAGTGTTTGTGGTTGTGATCACTGTTGAGGTCATGGTCCACCTCTGTGTCTGAACACTGGGAGTGCTCGTCTACAGAAAGTACTCGGGTTGTATGGATTAAAGGGTCTGCCTTTTGCTCAGTGACATCACCAGAGCAAGGGTGGGACTTGTGTTGACCAAATGAGCCTGTGAAGATAAAAAGGTGCAGAGAAACAAGAAAGGCCATGAGAGAATGAAAATACAGGATGATATAGAGGACTATGAAGAAGATACAAAAAGAGAAAGGAGACAGGTCATAAGAGCTGTGAAGGCAAGAGCAACATGGACAATTAGGATGGAAGATATAAAGAAGAAATAATGAGGGAAGAGGGATTTTTACTAAGTTCCTAATCAGTTTATAAAGGATGTGGGATGAACAAGTTCAACAAGTCAACTTCACGTCACATCACTTAATTTCACATCACGACACTACACGACAATGATGATAATGGAATGAGCTCTAAGCTTGCTGGGCTGGCCTTCTTGTTACCGTATTCAGGCCTCTCCCGCCTGTTGCCCTCCATGTCACAGAGGAGGGGCCTGTGAGGGGATAGGGGGTTCCCGCCCTCCCCTGCCTGTTTGGGTGGAGTACCTTTGCTCTGAGACCCTGGTGCCTTGGTAACTGGAGAGGCTGGGCACTGGCCTGTCACATGGCTGCCATCCTCCAGACATGAATGGGTTGGAGACAGACGACCTGGAGGGACAGAAGATGTTTGTTTTTTAACTGTGTGTAATGCCTGCAGTTTGTAAAGAAAAATTTATATTAGCTGAGCTTCTCTAAAACAAGGCAACAAACCTGCCCATCTGGGGCAATCATTTCACAAAAGAATAATAAAAACAACGACATAAATCGAGAAACTAAGGCGAGTGATCATTTTCTTTTAATTTCCTTGACTTTGATTTTCATTATGTTGCATTTAGCGATGTTATGATATTACATACATGATGATAGAAAATCATCTGAGGAAAGCTGTGATATGGTTTGGAATGGTGATTGCAAAGAGGTTAATCTTGTGAGTGTGGAAAATGTACCCACGTATGATTTGTGGATAAGAGAAATGGCAAAAAGATAGAGGAGGTGTGTTTGATAAAATTTGGGACCCTGTGCTAACATTTTTTTTTTCGGATGTGCTTTTTTATTTTCCTCTATTGTTCTAGAAATGTTTGTATTCCCACTATCTAAAAAAAGTTTGAAAAATAATAAGCACATATTGAAAAAATAAACTACATCTAGTATGAAAAAACAATGTAAGACAATGGTTACTACAACATACAAATGCAATTCCTCTCCATATATATACCTAAATCTTGTCGGTCAAAATAAGCAGCATCTTTTTGGAGGTACCATGCGTGGAAGACCAACAAATGAATACAATGAAAATTATAGTCCATGCCCAAATTGCTCACAGGTCATGTATTTACCCTGTGAGGTCTTGCGTAAGGAGTCTTGCCAGCTTCCTTTCTTTGGGGACAGACTGCTGTTGTTGTTCAGTGAATCCTAATGAGAAGAGAGAGAGGGAGATATTCAACAAAGATGTACCATACTATTACAAAGACAAAGGAAAATACATAATCTCTGTTCGTGTGTTGTGTTTAGGACCAGAGCGTCATGCTGCTAACCTGTGACACAGCGGTGGTGAGGTTCAGTGTGGTGGGTCTGCTCTTTAGAGTGCCAAGAGTAGGAGAGAGAGGAGGGGAGGCAGAGGGGGACGGTGGTGCATCGGGGTCAACCTCTTCATCTTCTTCATCGTCCTCTTCCTCATCCTCATCTTCATCATCAATCATCTCGAACTCTTGGAAGTCATCTTGGAAGGAGCAGACTGGGTGGTGCATGTCACTCTTCTCCAGAATGAGGGAGTCCTAAGGTTGGAAGAGAGGAACAGGGGATAAAATAAAAGATACTTTATGTTTTCACATGTTCAGCATATTTCAGAGAGACTAATTAAAGTGTCTCCTGTTCTGACAGCAGAGGGGAAACTACTATGTAGTGAGCCAACACAAAGGGAAAAGCTGCTCCTTTCTATTCACTCCACATTAGGCCACTTCCATTTTCATTTTAAAAGCTTTTGCCAAGAACAGGCCTGTCTGAGAGATGAATAGAACAAGGAGAGCACAGATGGACTACATGCAACACAATGTTCTTTGATTACACAGAGAGCATTTGTAAAACACATACACACACATAAAAACAGTGCAGTGGGCAACTCTGCAGCAGAGTTCACATAAACAGCCACAGTAAATCTTGCTGATAGTTTTTTCCCCCCTGCAGCCTTAGGTACTCTGTGTTTGCACCCATGAATACATTTGTGTGTACATAAGAAAGAGAAGGTATATGCGGCTTTCAGCATCAGCAGAATGACCACCTCCCCGTGAAAAGATAGAGGTGAAAAGGTTGAAGCAATTAAGCCACTAATAATAATGGAGCAGTCTTCGTGTGTGTGTGTGTGTGTGTGTGTGTGTGTGTGTGTGTGTGTGTGTGTGTGTGTGTGTGTGTGTGTGTGTGTGTGTGTGTGTGTGTGTGTGTGTGTGTGTGTGTGTGTGTGTGTGTGTGTGTGTGTGTGTGGATCAATCAGACGTCTCTCAGGTTTCAGCTGGTCTACCGGAAAGCAGTGCACTAAATGATTTTGAGGTTTAATAGACCACGCCTCCAGCTTTTATGTTTACCAGATACCAGGTGGTGCAAGCTCTATGAAGTGGCTTATTGACACACGTCACAACGTTTGCTAATCAAGAAGAGGTCATTGATAAGACAAAATGAATGTGATGCTGCAATGTGGAATTGTATTATCTCTCACCTACATTTAACCTTACAGAGCAGACAACAGTATCATCACATCAGCACCATCTCTCCCTGATGAGTCTAAAAACATTGGGTGAAAAGTGTTACTAATACATGTAGGGCACGAACACTACAACAGTTTTCTTCCGATCATCCCTTCCCTACTTTGAATTTGACAATGCAAACACAATGATTGATTTATCTGGTTTGCAGTTTGAACAACGCAGCAGTTTCTTTGCCTTTCAGTGCGGCCTCTTTAATGGAGGAATCAAAGCTCACCTCCATCCAACATGATTCTGCTGACGCTTGGTGCATCCACTTTATGCCACAGTAACAGAAATCAACACTCAATCTATTACCGTGAGAGTACACATGAATAAGCATACCTCTATCTAATTAACATTCTGTGATGTAGCTGAAAAAGAGGTGAAGAGATGATGCGAAACGAATTGTTGAGAAACCTTTCCATCGATCAATAAAGGCATTCTCACTTCATAATCTACTGTTAAGATTCAGAATGCTGTTTCCTCACACTGACCCATTATAATCCATCACTGGGGATATGTGATCTATAAGTCCATGACAGTGTAGAAATTTCAGAGATCCATCAGCGGGGTTGTGAAAATGCCACATCTACCCAGGAGAATAATCTGCACTGTCAGAAGACATCCTTTAGAGGGGCCACCTGACAGACAGGCAGGAAGACTTAAAGAAAAAGAGAGATCTATAAATAAGTGTGTGAATCAATCTCTATGGTCTCCAGTTCCCAAGGACATCCCATCCAGCCCTGTTACTGTCCCCCCTCTGTCAACCAGAAGTCTTGATTTTAGCCCTCTTAAACACACAGAAGCAGTGGAGAGCACAACTGCAATCATTGGGAATTAAATTAGGCTGTTCCATGTTATATTAAGGTACTTGTAGTAAGCATTAGTTAAAGTTGTACTCCATAAGAATTGAGGTACATTGTTTCTAGCGCTAAGATGTAACTGCAGGCGAGTCTGTTCTTTCAGAGCCTCCATCTTCGGTCATTGTGTGTTGACTTTTTTTTTGCTCTTTTGTAAACTTTATTGAAACACAGTCACCTCTCTACTTCCAATTAGTCTAAAGTCGAAATGTTATCGCTCGTATCATACACCAACACACCAAAATACAGAAACTACACTGCTCCACAGTCATACATGTGTTATGTTCTGGCAAAGCAATATCACTGTAACAAAAAACAGATGAAGGCAGAGCAGCTTTTTGATCTCTAATTAACAGACCACAGGCTTGTTCAGCACGGATGATTCTATACTACCTACTACCTCTGCTGCTGCACATCAGAAGATAGTGAGATGGCAGATCCACTACACAGCACTGTCCTCAGAAGTGGGGAGAGGAGAAGCTTTGGGTTGAACTATAGGGCCATCTTGCTTATGAGCGAACCAGCTGACAGAGGAAAGTGTCTGACAGATGAGCGAAACTCAGGACAAGACCCTCAAGTGAACAAACGGCTTTGTGAATTAAGTGGACAGCAGTGACTCGTAAACCTCAGAGGAGAAAAGTGGAGCCTGAGAATGAAGCGGTCTTTCATTTTAAGATCTAACTGCCAGCCAGTAAAAGAGTAGTTGAGGTGCAAAACATCCTTGCACAGACCAATATACAACTGTCGATTGGCCCTAATTGCAATGCTACCCAATTACTGCAGATGTGCAGGAGTTGTCCGTTGTCTGAGATCATGTTGCAGCCAGTTATTCGGCTAGGTGTTGCATTTTGGAGTGCATCTTTTTCAGTGCATAAATTCTTGGCTACACATTCACTGATGCATGATTGGCTCCTTGCACCCCTACAAAGCCACTAGTCTCAGTGAGGCAGTACTGTTAAAAATAACAGGAAAGGGGAGTTGATTTACTATTAACTTCATCTATGTTCATTGCTCATTTACTGTAGCTCACATCCTGAACATGAATGAAACTATGGCTACATAATTGCTATTATCCCAAATGTATCTCTTGTATTTATTTCGTACAATGATAGTATAAATTGTGCCTGTGTGTGGGTGTGTGTTTGCACACGTAAAGCCCATTTACCATAGCAGCTCGTCATCTGGGTGAATTTTATCCCGGAGTGTATGACAGATGTCGATTAGCCTCCCATTAATGGAGACCCCCCAGTGAGTGATGGCCTCCATCTATCAGTGTGTCTCACGATTTTTCACATTCTAAACTAGCACCACAGCTGAGACACAGACACCATTGCTCTGTCACATACTGAATTATGCACACGCTCATGGTGTTCAATCAGGACTCTGGAGAGACAGAGATGGATGTCAGAGAGACAGGAAGTGAAGAATCAGAGGCGAGACAAAGCAGAAAGCAGCACGGCTTGTGAGTGTGTACGAGATTCAGACAAAAAAAAGGAAGCAGCTCCCTCTGTTGTGGTTGCTCTGCTGGTTATGTTGATATGCTGGGTTAAAAAAAAAAAAAGAAAGGTCAAGAAAAAACAACAAATCACACGGTTGAAAACACATTGTCAAATCTAATCCCCTCTGACATCCTTGATAGTTGGAAAGGACAGCCTGAGCCAGAAATGCTATAGCATGTTGGCATTTGGCCAGCAATTACAATTTCCTCAGAGACATCAAATCAGATATAACAAATCCATGTGAATGATCTTTTGTTGCCTGCCTTCAGCTCCGGATGACAGAATAAGCAAGGCATCGTATGTGTGTCTATTTGTTTTTGTTCACATGCATGTGTGTGCTCATGTCACTAAGGCTAAGTACTGATCTAAAGGGTTATGCAGATTAAGACCTGAACCCCATAACCAATTGGAATTAATCAAAGCTGGGGATTGGGGCCGGAGGATAATCTCACTGTTTAGTTTGGCTGTTCTTCCTAAACATCAAAGACATGATGCCCAGTATGGTTGAATCATACTGACATATTAACCAGAAGCTTCTCTCCTCATCATTGCACTGCACGAGGGAGGGAGTGCTGCTGCTGATGAGCTGACAGAGTGTCACCCACCCTACTGAGACAGGCAAAATCAAATACCATGTGATGTACCCTGTACACATAATTCTCTGTCTCGCCTTTCATTCTCTGTTATTTAAATGTACACGCACACTCAGAGGGCAACTGGGTGTGTGTCCTATCCATCCCATGTCAGCAAGATTTCTTCCTCTTGGCAATGATTTAACGTAACAAGGACCGACACTGCCTCTGCCCTGTGCTTTCTTGTTTGTGAAGTGAGCAGTCAGGGTCTCTGCTTATGTGTGTCTGATGTGTGTCTCTGTGAACGCATGTGGGAGGGAGAGAGGAGGAAGAGGCCGCTGCTGCATGGTTTACTACTGTATGACCTACCTGGCATAAGAGGGAAAAAAATCTCTCTTTCTCTGAAAATGTCCTCACATGCTTCACAAACACAGCGTTGTTACAGAAGGGCTTTGCTAGCTATCCATAATTTGTTTTTTTGGTGGATTTAATTTTGAGAAAGCAAAATATCTAGCACAGATTTATTACCGAGAGCTTAACCCTCAGAACCAACCATCCCTGAACTAAATCTCCATTCCCAGTCACCTCGGCAGAAAGAGAGAGAGAGAGAGGGAGAAAGTAAAGGATGCAAAGCTTTAAAGGGAGTGGAGAGGTGGTGTAGAACAAGGGGGGGAGGGAATCTGAGCTCTGTCTCCGAGCAACACTCTGCATAGCAGGGAGGGAAGTGAAGACACATGGGAGGGAGGAAGGGAGGGAGGGACGTTGTCTCTGCATAGCAGCAAACTGCATTGGGTCACCCACCCTCTGCTGCAGCCGTGGCTCCAAGCCACCAGCATTAAACATTTACATCCCACAGGATGGAGAGAGCGAGAAAGACAGAAAGAAAGACAGAGAGAGAGAGAGAGAGAGAGAGAGAGAGAGAGAGAGAGAGAGAGAGAGAGAGAGAGAGAGAGAGAGAGAAAGAGAGAGAGAGACAGAGAGACAGAGACAGACAGAGAGACAGAGAGACAGAGAGAGAGGGGGGGGGGGTATGAGATAATAGTCCTTGGAAATTGTGTAATTAAGGTCTAAGCTGGTTGGACATGTGGGATGATACAGCTAATGACTCAATTATTTGCATACTTCATAACAGTCACTTGAAAAGGATGCTTAGCGGAAGTACTTAGCATTTCTATTATATGCTGAGGAGTTTAGTGAGTGTATGCTGTTTGCTCAGATCCAGTATGATGATGATCTGCACGATTATCAGAATACATGGAGAATGCTTCAATCTGTTCACCAAAGCTGAATGTTTCTCATTTTGTCCCTAGTATCATAATATGGAGACTGGAGGCTTATGGTCATTACTGTGATGACTGTAATGCTGGAAGCTGAGATAAAAATCAAGAGCTACAGAACTTCTTACATAAGACAGCTATATGCAAATAAACCTTCTACCTCTCAAACCAGCTATGCTAAGCAAGTAAGAATTCACCCAAAGCAACTGTAAAGGTTCAACAAAGATACATTGGGATCATCACAAAATTTTACGGAAAACAAAAGTATACATAATTCCAAAAGGTTTACAAGTCATACTCAAAGTTTGCATTTGCTCAACATTTTGGCACTGAACACATGTCGAGTATTCACATATGTGTTCCACAAAGCACAAAAGATGCAAAAAAGGTCAAATTTGAATAAAAGAAACAGTAACAACAAAGGAGGGCCCCACCTTCTCATATGGATCCGAGTCATAGTTGAGTCCAATCCCACAGTCGTCTGTGATTTCAGAGAGATCCTCATCATCAAACTCCTCTAGGCTGATGTCATGGGATGGCCTGGAAACACACAAGAAACAGTATATACATGAGTAAAAACATGCATACCTGAAATATGCCTGTTTCATCAGGGAATGCTCCAGATGGGAAGTTCTTGTTGAGTTCTGCCCACACACTGAGGTCTGCTGTAGGGGAAACCTGCTCTAACTCCAAGCCTGTCACTGTCTATCTGGGCCTCAGTCACATATACAGCACAGAGGCAGCCACACACCCACGTCCGCTATCTTCTCTTCCCTTACAACAATCCACACAAACATGGTGTGACATATAACAGCAACACATAAACATTTAAGTTGGCTGCATTTCGTCATATGAACTGTGGATGTTATAAACAGAATTGGAAGTGAATTATTGGCACCAGAGTTTTTAAACCTTTATTTCCAGCAGTAGCGCACTACAGCAGGGAAGTGTATAGGTATTTGTGATGAGCAAGTTTTCTTGATCAGGCTCTATCACATCTTTGCCCCATTAGTTTCAAAAGGCTCTCAGTGCCACAGCAGTTAGCTTGCTGTGTTGAAGGAAATGCTGCATTGCAGCTTTCCTACTAAGATAAGGACACTCCACATATTAAGTATGGATGCATCATACAGTCATATAGAGTCCTGTCCACACAATGTCATTGGTCCCATGGAGAAAATGAGGACATGTTGATGCATCTAAAGGTATGAAAAAGGGGTCATGTAGAAGTCACTGTAATCAGTGTCCCCAATGTTACTGGTCTGCTTTAATGAACACACGCTCTACTTACAGAAAATCCAGGGGAAAAACAAAGCTAATCACGGTGGAGATACTAAAAGGTAAAAAAATGAGAATGTAATTAAACTTATATGAAAGTAATGTTGACTGTTATTAGCCTTAGGTTCATTACTGTAGTTCAGTCAAAGCACACAAATAAAAAGTAAAGAAATAAAGTATTTTTACTGCATGTCCTTAAGCTTATCAAAGGAAAAAAGCTATCAAATTTAAACAACACTATTAAACGTTATGATAAGCTTAACAGCACCAAAGGTTTTGATAAAACTGTGTGGTTAAGGTGAAACTGATACTGAAGCCTTGATACAACACATTCATTTTCCATTTGCAGAAAGTTACAATCCCACATAAACTATTAAGCTTGACCTTGCATTTGATAAGTTGATAAAATGAGGATTTCCAAAACACACGGACCGTTATTGGGCAAAACAACAGAGGGCTTTTATAACTTTATTACTAGAAATGAATTCATAATCCTCAGATGTATCACATGTATCATTCTTCTTCAGATAAGTTATCATTCGGTTATCATTTTTAGCCTGCACATTTAATTGATTTTCATGTAGAACCGGCTATATTAATATGGTTTGTTCAGGACTATGGTACATTAAATAAGAGTTAAGTTTGTACTTTACTTTAAGTGCCACATTTAAATACCCAGATGAGTTCTTCAATGTCCAAACAAGATTATTCCATCAGATTGCCCAAATGAATGACATATTGTGTCCTTGTTGTATAATAGTTTTAATTAGGAGGTTTTGAGTTTGTGGAGTGTGGCTATCAGAAGTATATAGAATTAATGTGAGAAGTGCAAATTAGCTTCTAAGAAAAAGGCTCAGAGGGTCACCCTGTCTGAACTGATATGACTGAGGTTTTGATAACAGTCTGGCTGATAGGGGCCTAAACATGTGTATATAAAGCCTGTTCAGATCTAAGCAAAGTTGTGTCCAACCAGGAGTGCCGTGTGTACAGGAGGGATCATGAAGTGCCTCGTTGCTGTCTTGGTCTGTGTCATGCTCGTAGAGGGGATCGTCAAGTAAGGAAGATATTTCTCAAATCTTTGAGATAAAAACAATCTCCTTTTTTAAATCAGAGAGCATTTTACTTTTTAAAATGTCTTTGTTTTTGCTTCCTCCTTCCTCCAGGATCCCTCTGCAGAAGCACAAGTCCATGCGTGAGGCCCTGAGAGAGAAAGGGATCGAGCTGCCTTACCAGGATCCGGCTCTCAAGTACCAGCCTGAGTTTGCCACCTCTGCCAATATGTACATCAATAACTATGCAGATGTAAGAAATCCTACTTTAACTGCACTTTTAAATACCGCACACAGGAATTGTATGAAAGCATTAATGGACTGATGGGTTTACACTTTCTTTTTTAATCCTGTTGCTCTCTATCTTTACCTCCGACCTGCCCAGACCACATACTATGGTGCCATCAGTATTGGAACACCCCCCCAGTCCTTCCAAGTGCTGTTTGACACCGGCTCTGCCAACCTGTGGGTGGACTCTGTCTACTGTAACACTCAGGCCTGCAGTGAGTACAAACCAACAGGATTTACACCACAAAATCCCTCATCTTTCACATATTTGCATGTGAAGAACTTCTCCAGCGGACTTAAAGCTGATATAGGCCAAGCGTGTTGCGCTAGTCATCTTGTTTCCAAGAGATTACATATTGTACATACATGGGATTTAGAAATCTAGTGTAATTACAAGCATGCCACTAAGCATTTTTGGGAAGCATCAGTCACTATGTTCGTTCAAATTCAGCTCATCTTCTATAATCAAGTGAATTATCAGTATGTCAAATGGCTCTGCAAGGCATGAGGGCATGTTTGTGGAAATGGCTCCATAGATAATCCCAATCTATGTCATTCACAGACACACACACAAAGTTCAACCCCCAGCAGTCCTCTACCTACTCTCGCAAGGGACAGTCCTTCTACCTGCCCTACGGAGCTGGAAGTCTCTATGGAGTCTTTGGATATGACACTGTCAATGTGAGTCAAACCCACCAAACAAACCAATACATCAGTTAAATAAAACGTTAGACTGGAGAGAAGACATGTCTCACATTTTAAACATCACAAATCATCACACTAGAAAGTGTCAATACACAAACGCCACTGGAACGTTTTCTGTTTCAAGTATTAAAATAGTGAAAAAACAAGAAAATATTCATCTTTATGCACAATATATTGTGTATAGCTAGAAGAATCATTTGAATGATTTAGAGAATCAACACAGGTCTACGCCATTTATTTATCAACGCAAGGGTCTCCAGTCACTTAGGCTGAAGCTTGTACACATTTATATACGGTCCATGACTTGGCGTCTTCCTCACAGTATTGGTTGGTTTTGGACCCATAGGTTGGTGGTATTGTGATCAATAACCAGGAGATTGGTCTGAGCACAAACGAGCCTGGTCAGAACTTTGTGGTGGCCAAGTTTGACGGCATCCTCGGCCTGTCCTACCCAAGCATCTCAGCCGGAGGAGAGACTCCCGTCATGGACAACATGATTAATCAAAACCTGCTGAATGCTAACATATTCGCCTTCTATCTGTCAAGGTATTAGTTACACAAGACTTCTATTAAGTGCTACAAAACACACTGCCTTGGATATTTCTGTATATCCACATGAATAGCTTGTAGATAAGTTTTGGTATGTGGTGTGGTTTAGGGGAGGACAGCAAGGCAGTACGCTCTCTTTCGGAGGAGTGGACAACAACATGTACCAGGGCCAGATCTACTGGACTCCTGTCACCTCTGAGACCTACTGGCAGATTGGTGTTCAAGGGTCAGTGCTTTTCAACACTTCATCAACATAAAATTTAAAACGATCTTCTGATTACTACTGAGTATTGCTGCCTAGATGAGAGATTATTTTGTGTTCTAATATGACTGCAAGAAAAACAAACTTTTGGCATGTGTGGTGCATTGCAGATTCGAGATCAATGGTCAAGAGACCGGGTGGTGCTCTCAAGGATGCCAGTCCATTGTGGACACTGGGACCTCCATGCTGACAGCCCCAAGACAGCTTATGGGTTCAATCATGCAGGCCATTGGAGCTCAACAGAGCCAGTATGGAATGGTAAGACTCTCACACTGAAGCAGTAGGAACAAATTATTATTTCTCATAAAGATTCAGCTCTCATTCTGTTAGCTGCACCATTTAAAAGTCATTATGAGCAGTGGAGGTCAAGGTCACAAAATATACCTGTACATCAAAAATGGAGAAGCAGGAATGTAATGAAAGAGTGTACAAATCGAGCCAGTTAGTTTAGTTTAGAGTTTCCATCCCTCTCAAACGGTATCTCTTTGCTGTCTCCAGTACATGGTGGACTGCAGCCAGGTCAGCAACCTGCCAACTCTCAGCTTTGTTATCGATGGTGTTGCCCTCCCTCTGCCTCCTTCTGCTTACATCATCCAGGTAAGTTACAACATGCATGCACAGCACAAGCATGTATTTGTGTGCGTACTATCGTGTCGTGCCTTATTTTGGGATGCAATGTTATAAATATGTCCAATCTCCTGTCTCCACCTCCAGCACTACCAGAATGGATACCAGTTCTGCTCAGTGGGCATCACCCCCACCTATCTGCCCTCTCAAGATGGCCAGCCCCTGTGGATCTTTGGAGACGTGTTCCTCAGAGAGTACTATTCCATCTACGACCGCACCAACAACCGTGTTGGCTTCGCTGCAGCTGTCTAAGTGTCATCATTGGAACTTGACACAAAAACCTGATTAGATAATATTGATTAAGTCTGTGTCCAAGAACATGATGCTTTGGTTCATCACAAACATCTGTTCTGGGATTTGATGCTATATAATATTGCTCTACATGTATTTTATTGCACACCCTCAAATTGGTATGAACAGATTTCTTTGGATTTGTATAATCAAAACAGAAAAAAGTTAAATGTCTCCATAGCACTGCTGTATTCTCAAGCAGAATAAAAATTAAAATGCTTGCTGTACGTGTTTTAATATTTCATCTTTCTAAATGAGGACTCATTATCTTCACAGCACAGGTCCTGGGCTGAGGGACATCAAAGGGGTTTCCCCCATTTATAATTGACCTTGAGTTGTGTGTGTATCTAATTAATTCCCACAACTATTGGCCATTTTAAATACCCTAGAATCCTAGGACACATGACATGTGACATGTAATCCAACAATATCACATATGCATGCTCTGTGCTTTTGAGCACTTGTTTTTACTCCACATCAAATGTGATTAAATCAGACGGACAAGACAATGGATTATATTGCAAACAGTTGTGGACTTAAGTTGCCATATGACACTCATGCCATTGCAGCATCATTACTATTGCCAGACTTTATGCATGTGAGACAACATATCCATTAACATTCATCCCAACATGAAAATGGTGTAAACCCTAGTCTGTAGGTTGGTGACTGGTGCATCAAGACCATTCCACACACACACAAACAAAGGTATCTATCTATCTATCTGACAAAATAAATAAAAAGGTCACTAATGAGCTCCTCACCCATCCAAGTCTTCAGGGAAGCTGTGTTTGTAAGTGTATGATTCACAGTGGAAAAACCACATCAGTGCAGCTGTATCCAAGGCAGCTGTCACCACCACACAAGTGGAACCAACTCCCATGTTCTGTTTCTGGATGAAGGGTCAGAGAGTAATGGAGAAACAGAGGAATAGTTGAGGTGGACAAGGAGGGTGGATGATGAGAATCCTGTCGCTAGGCAAGTAGAAATGCTGAATTCAAAATGTGCACTGGAGAACCTAAAAAAAAAAACGTTCCTCGCTTCATGGCACAAAGCAATTTTTCATGCTGACAACAAGCAATGAACCAGATTTCCTGTGAAATCTGACTAACTGCCACTCTAGGTATAATCCACAGCGCAGGCGGTGGAGGCTTCTAATGTTTGCGATGATCTAATTTTCAAACTAATGTCACTCATGTCCCAAAATGGATGTTATAATGATTTATTTACCCACACATTAGTGCAATTAAATGGTCGTTTCACCTAAATTACAAGGAACCATATGTTTTCATTTTCTTCTAGCAGCTTGCGCCTACATTTATTGGCCCAGGATTAATTTGTCTCCCTGCAAAACTCCTTTATCGTGCCCATAGCACTGAAAATCCACAATTAAAACAAAACACAAAAAAAAAAAACTGCAACTTGTTTTGAGAAAGTGTCTGTTACTCTGGATAATCCATAAATCACATTGTTGACTGTAGAAATAACAGTATAAAGTACTATGTTTCCATAAAAAAATTCTTCATAGCTTAATGTATGGATTATCCAGAGTCTAGAAAATACGTTGATTGACACAAACAAAACTCCACGCTCCCAATACCTGGATAAATAAATCCCAAACTATCTGTGTGGTGGACACTAAAAGTAACTGAGGACATTTGGATGAACTGCCCCTTTTTTAGTGTCTCACATCTGATTTTCATTTCCTTTTCTGCTCAATAATGTTCTGTGTTTCCAGACTCCATTTTGTTTGTGTGTTCATCTGCTCAGTGTTGAAATTCTCCTGTAGCTCTGCAATGCACGTCACAACAGTTTGGCCCAATTTCCCCTAAACTGCAAAACCCTACAAATGTGTGTCGGTGAAAAGTTGCAGATGCTTAAAATGCCCAAAGCCAAGGCCTCTCTCCTCTGCTTGAAGAGTGAAACCACCAACTGACCCTAACCCTAACACACATATTCATACATATATACATATATATATATATATATATGCATACAATCCGTTTTTTTCTCTTACATGTTTTATGTCCCTTTCTGAAATATTCTGTATTATTTTGATCTATAACACAAAGTGAGATGCAGCCACCACTGCAGTGTTGACATGTCCATGTTCCTAGTTGGTGTTTAGACAGCATCCAAGTGAGCGTGCAGTTCCTGTCACACCATGTTGTGTGCCGCTCGCTGCTTATCCCACAGCACACTGTGACATCCCTTGCATTCAGTTCACCTCTGCTTGTGATCATTCTAAATCATTAGGATTTGAAGCTGAGGTTTAAAACTGCAGAGGAATCATACCACTCTCCACACTTGTGAAGAAAAACAATCCTGAATCACATCACTCTTGTCTGATTTGTGATATGCTGAGCAAAAATGAGAACCCAAGAAAGTCAGCACAAAATTACCATTCACTGATGCCGGTCATGTTGCTGCAATGGCACACCCAGATTCACTGGCACTGCTATGGTTCAGCGACCATCTTTGTGTGTCTTCAGGTCTCGATCCTCCTTTTCATTTTCTCTCCAGCCCTCTCTTGTAGTAAAACTATACTGTCATCTTTGCTCTTCTAATTCAGTATACACACTGACTGCCTGTTCACACATGTAAGGTGCCCTTTCTTGTCTGAAAATATAGTTGAGCTACTTTTAAAAAATTAATTTTTTCAACTTTTTAAGCCATGGCTCGATGGACATTTTTCACTACGTTCTGATGTTTTATACACCAGAGAAAACAACATAAATAATAGTTAGTTGCACAGCTACTATATAGCTACTCTTTATAAAACGCCAGTGAGTCAAATCATGAAAAAGTAATAGCATATGAATTGTAGTTGTATACATGTATAAAGAGCAGAATGAACATAGGCAAAAAATGAAATGAGACAAAAATAAACAAGACTCTGAAGAGAATATTCTGATAACAATATTTAAATAGATACAGCAGTTACAAAGGAGGGATGGGCGGTTGTAGGGGGAAGGGGAAGGGGGGGGGGGTCTTCTGTAATTAAGCTGCCTTTCAACCATCAACACCTGCTTCACGTTGACATCATCATCTTTAAAAGCCAAGGCCATTTGATGTGGTTGCTACTGACTCATTAACAAGATCGACTTCCCAGGCTTTTAACCCGCCGTCACTCTTCAGTAATGTAAAGACACACCCACGCACAAACACCCTCGAGTCGTGCATTCAACCTAATGAAACACGCTCTATTGTCGGTGTCAGATCCGAACCTGAGAATGACGCCATCTTTGAACCGACGGAGGAGATGATGCATCGGTTTGCTCAGAGCAGATGAGTTCATGTTGGTTTGGCAGTATTTGGATTAATGGAGTCATCAGATGTACTGTAAATATAATACTGCTGATAGATGGGAAACATGCGCTGGCATCATTTGATGGAAAACAAATCTGTGTACATATGACTTGTGTAATTATTGTTAAACGGAAAAGAACAATTCAACAGCAGCAGCTTCTGCAAAGACTGACACGTGAAAATGTGTTGTACACAGAGAGTGAAAAAGAGACAGAGAAAGATGAGATAAAAAAATTCAGAGAGAGATAGAAAGACAGCATGGGGGGGGGCAGAGATGGAAAGCTTAAGCTAAAATGAATCTGTATTTGATTTAAGCCTATTACGCCATGGTAACCATACCCACCAATCACTACCCCCTCTGCCTTCTCCAACCGCCCTCAAAGAGTCGGAAAGGCGAAAGTGGAGCATCGACTGCTAAACATATGAGAAACCCAGGGAGAGGGATAGAGGGGGAAATCAGAAGGACGCTTACTGGAAATGTTGTAGTGGTCTAGTTTTGAAATATTGATGTACTATGATAGAATACAACTGGGGTTTGACAGAATTATATCAAATCTAAATCTGTAATCAAAGGATCTTCTCAAATCCAAAAACGTTTAGATCCATGATTGTTGAATCTAAGGCTGCAACTGAGGATTATTTTCATTACTGACTAATCTGAGGATTCATCAGTTACTCAGAAAGATATGAAAAAATGTCCATCACAGTTTCCCAGAGCCCAAAGTAGTGTCTTGTTTTGTCTGAACAGAAATATAAATATGTTCAATGTATTGTCTATAGAAGACTATAAAAAACAGAAAATACGCACATTTTTGTTGCCAATTTTGCTTCAAGCATGACATAAACAATTAATACTATCTAAATATTTGCTCGTATACTGTATCTTGTGTTGATCATCTCATTGATTAATTGACTAATGACTCATATACCATATCCATTTGGGTTTAGCTTTCATCAATTTACAGCAACGTGATTTATAGAAAAAAATAAATCTTAAAAAAAACAAACTCAAATAACTTAATATCTACAAATGTTAGAATATCTAAGGTCTGACATTCAAAGAACCAAAGACAGATAGATTGCATATTGTATATTTATTTGAGTTAATAGTAAGATATCTGTTGAAGCTTAATACATTTAACCATCCTGGAACCATATTTACAAGGGAATCAGCAATCTGAACCCAACCCTCCCACATACTCAGCCTAACTCCCCTCCCATCTGCATTAGCACTGCTGCCTCAATAAATCTACACAAACAATCCTTTCACATAATGTAATCATTCAAATTCTGAAGTATGGGTCGTTACACTATGAGTCCCACATTTTGATACATCAGCAAATTTGTTTTTGGTATCAGCAACACACAGCTGGGGTTTATTCACAAAGACATACCTGGATGTAGTTCATTTCTACAGTACATACTATATATCTGCAAGATGACACCTTGGTGGAAAAATGAAGTAAAATGTATCACCATGACCTGCTTGCATTCACATTTCCATGTGGAACCAGGTCTCTCAGTTTATGTTTGAAAGGATATACTGTCACATAAATAACAACACAAATAAAATGTGACATCACTTGAAACGTGTGATTTGTATTTCAAGTGGAGAGAGTGATCCCTCTGTGCAGGAGAAATGACAGTCTGTCATAAATTTCTGGTGCTCATGAGAAAAAAGACAGGCTCTCCAACGGATTATGTTGGCCATTGGGAACATTGTTAGGGTTATGTAAAGCAGATTACACTACCACACCATCACACACCACCGGTCGTTTCATCCATGAATCAGCCAGACACAAAAACACAGAGACGCAACACACACACACACACAAACATACTGGAAGGAAAACACACACACACACACACACACACACACACACACACACACACACACACACACACACACACACATACACACACATTATTAAATAAACAATGCACTTTTATAGAGAAAACAACAACCTACAAATCTCATCCCCATATCCTCCAAATCCTAATATTTCATCAAAGTCATATATTGGTATTGGATCCAGCTGACCCAAAATAAACACAGATAATATGTGTACTCCTGAAGCACACAAAATGATGCAGGCAGCTGCTCTTCTCGTCTTCTGTAACACTCTGACTTTATATTTGAGAGCTGAGAAGTAAACTGAAAAGACTTGGAGAAGATTTGGAGTGACACAATGCATAAGCGGTCAAAATGTTGCAAAAACATTACAGATATACAGAAAATAGTGTCTCCAGCTGTTTGAACGCTGTCAATTTAAAGTACTGATGCAATGGCCGAAGCTTGCCTCTGTGCTCTGAACTGAGGTCATCTGTAGTCATGCAAAAAATCTGGTGTATTGATCTGATATGATCCATCTATGAAATGAAGCTACAGTGTGTAACTAAATCCTACATGAGTGCATTGTGGATATAAAATCCACTGGGACCTGGCTTGCTAATGTGATTGCATTCTGCAAGGACAATGGACATATGGAGGCCTACACTGAAACAAACAAATGTTCTGGCATTATTTTTATTTGTGCAGTGTGTCCACTATCCTCTATTTGAGCTTTCTGGTGCTCTGATTAACATAAATTATTAATTAAGGTAATCTAAGTAAAATTGCTGTATAAACAACATAGTACATCGATACAATTTCAAATAGACTAAATGTTTGTTGTTGTTAAGTAGCCTATATGATTAGTCTTCATGTCTTTACAGAGAAGAAAGCTTTACATCAGCAGCACATGAGATTAGTGCATATGGAAATCAAATTGGAAACACAATGCAATCTATCATGTTTCCATAGCATATCCCTATATGCCAAAATACAAAAGCAAATGAGAAGTGTGTGTATGCAGCAGGCTCTTCACAATTTCATCCAAATCACACCAAAGTGTTGCAATACTCCACATCTTACCGGGCCTAATTAACAGTTACCCCAATGAAGCCCTATGCCGTGTCTTTTAACCTCAGGGACAACCTTGGACATAATACTGTAGCTGGATCACCAATTCTGCAAGTTATTGATCTCTGGTATCAGCCAGTGCAATCCAGCGCGTGCTTGGGTTTATAGACAAGAAGAAAAACACAAGCATATTTGACATATTATGTGTCGCAGAGGTCACATTAGAGGCGTTTGAAACAATAACAATATCAGATGGACTTCCGTAAATCATTGTTCAGCAGCATGCCCTTGCCTGGGCTGGACTCAACAGGGCGTGGGCCTCGCACGGAGAATGCGCAAGGCGTGTGTCTGTCGCGACAGCTTAAGATCAATCATTTGTCATCTACTTTACCATTTGCCCTTCTTCACACTGTTCGGAGAATAAAATAAGTTTTGTTGTTATGTTTAAAAAACATTTGTTTGTTTTTTTACGGAATGTTTACAGCTCCACAACACAAACAACCGGCCATGTTCAGCTGCAGCACCTATTGACGCGCAGGGAGGCTGTAGCAGGCCTGACAGGTTATTCAAAATATCTACTTCCCGTGGTAGGGAATGTGTTTTATTGCAGCCATCAAAACAAAATAGGTTTATCATCTTCAGTGTCATGTCCTCCACTCGTCCACCGTGCGCATCATCCCCCCATCCTCCCCCCACTGTCGCTCTACAAGCTCTTACCTGCAACCAGGAGGAGAGAGGGAATGGAAAGTGGATAGGGAAAACATCTCAGCCCTGTCCGCCATCTTCTTCCACAAATGACTCAGAGCGACTGCAGAAAATCACGAAAGGGGAGCGCAGCCCATTCACAATCACAGGGCAGAGGACAAACGCAGATGTGGACAGAGGTTTTCTCTCTCTGCGGCCCCGCAGATGGCCCCCCCTGGCCGCAAGCCTTCAATCAGACGAGCCTGCTCAGCACCATCAAATCTGCAGTCAACCATCCACACAAGCAGGGTAGGAGGGGGTGTCAGGGCAGCAGTGATCTTCAGAGACAGTGCACAACACCGCGGGAATTAAAACACGAATCCGGCTTTCCCCCCCGATACGTCCACGCGAAGCATATGCGCGCCCTATGCAACCGCAGTCCGTGTTTTGTCCTGTCCAAATGTCTGCTGCTGTGATGCTGCCTGTGACACACAACAGATACGGGCCAGCAGTGCGGAGACAGGCTGAGACAGGGAGGGAGGGGGAGGAGGAGGATGAGGAGGAGGAGGAGGAGGAGGAAGGGGGGCAGAAACGATATAACGTCAGTGCCGTTACCGTATCCTGAGTGGATGCAGGCAGAGCTGAAGCCTGCGGGTTTGACAGGCAGTAAAACAATGGCGTAGAAAACACAACAACATTTTCGTAAAGTGTTTACACTGAGAGTGAAATAAGCAGCCAGAGCAAACGTGCTTTCCAAAAGTTAGGTTCGCGGACCACCAGAGGTCCTTGCGGGCGGGTGGTCCAGGGGTTCCCCCGAAAAGACATGTGTTTCAATATTATTAAAGCCTCTGATATAGTATATTTTCATTGTTTATCGTCTTTTGTTTATCTAGAGCTCATCCCACCTGTGTTAGTCAACTTGAGCCTGATGTCCATGAACACAAAAGCAAAGAAGGAAATAAGTGCTATACCAGCAGGGGAGAGTACAACAGAAAATTAACCAACAAACAGATCAATAAAAAGAGCGCAAATGCAGATAGGATGAAAAATACCATGACAAATATTTAACTGAAGGACCTGTGAATTCCCAGGACTCAAAAGATTACAAAGACAAGCTCCTAGAAGGTATGATACGAAACGAATTGTGCGCTGCATATGTTACAATACGACTGTTGGGTTTAGTTTCATTGTGCACATACAGTACTGAAAACGATATAGGCCACTGTATACTGCGACTTATGAAAAAATAATAGTGGTCTAATACG
This sequence comes from Echiichthys vipera, assembly GCF_963691815.1. NCBI lineage: Eukaryota > Metazoa > Chordata > Actinopteri > Perciformes > Trachinidae > Echiichthys > Echiichthys vipera. Next base: position 9,460,416 of record NC_139832.1, on the reverse strand, counting down.
ACTACATCTGGGGTGTTATGGAAGGCCTTAAAGCACAATTCGCCTGGCAGGTGTAATAGTCAGCAGCCCAGACCACCCCCTGAACATACACAGATATATGGGTGTTAGACTGGAGGAAAGCCCATTTTAAAAGAAGTTTTGTCCCCTCAGCCATCACGGCACCAAATAAAAAAATCTGTAGATCATACTGTATATTTCAACTATGTACAATTTCTATTTCATGTCTATTCCTGTCCACATGTCTTTCTGTGAGGGTTGTTATCTGTTATGCAGGGGTTATGGATGGATGTCATGATTGCTGCTGTCTGTCTGCCTATATGTCTATATGGTGTTCTGGGGACATGTGGGAAGAGGGTCTATGGTCTTGTTATTTGTGGGAAGAGGAGGCAACAGTGCCTCTAGAAAGTTACTACTTTTAAAATAGCCCCTTTTTGTTTTACAGCCTGAAATTATAATACATTAAAAAAAAAAAAAATTCCAGTGTGATTTTCACATTTTGCCTTACAACATTCAAGTGAAAAAGTTTTTTTCAAAATTTCTGAAAATTAATAAAAAAAATAAAAAACTAGAATAGCAGGGTTGGAAAAGTGATGAGACCCAGATGTAATACTTTGTGGAGGCACATTTTGCTTTAATTACAGCCATCAGTCTGTTTGGATATGTCTCTACCAGCTTTGTGCACCTAGACTGGGGAATATTTCCCCATTCTTCCTGCAGATCTGTTCGAGTTCAGTCAAATTCTGTGGTGAGCGGCGATGGACTGCACTCTTCAAGTCCATCCACAGATGTTCTGTAGGATTCAGGTAAGGGCTCTGCCTCGGCCACTCCAGGGCATTCACCTTCCTGTCCTTTAGCCACTGTGTTGTTTTCATGGCAATGGGTTTTTGGTCGTTGTCATGCTGGAAGGTGAACCACCTGCCCATTTTCAAGTGTCTAGCAGAGGGCCACAGGTTTTCCTCCAGAATTTGGGTGGACTTGGCAGCATCCTATTTCCCTCAATCCTGAACACTTGCTCAGTCCCTGCTGAAGAGAAACAAGCCAACAACATAATTGCTGCCACCACCATGCTCCACTGTAGGTATGGAGTGTTCGGTTTGGTTTCTGCAAAACATAGCACTTGGAGTTAAGCCCAAAAAGTTCTGTTTTGATCTCATCTGACTTTAAAACCTTTTGCCACATGGCATCAGAATCTTCAGCATGTTTTTATCATACTGTTAAAGAGACTCAGTGTGACATTTTTTAAAAGAGAGTTCTTTCTTGCCACTCTGCCATACATGTAGAACTTGTGAAATTATTGTCACATGCACAGATCGACCAACTTCTGCCATTTAGACTCGTTACTCTTTTAAGGTCACCATGGGCCTCTTGGTAGCTTCCCTGGTGAATCTTTTCCTGACTCCGTCATCCAGTTTGAAGGGGCGGCCCGATCTAGGCAATGTCTGGGTGATGCCATATGCCTTCCACTTCTGGACAATACTATTAACGGTACACAGAGGGAAAGTTAAAGCTTTTGAAATCTTTTAATATCCTTCTCCTAACTTGTGCCTATCTACAACTTTATCCTGGAGCTCTATCACTTAAATGTTGTGATGAAAAATGCGTCAATCACTCTGGAAAACAAAAATATATTTATTTTTTATCATTTCAGGCTGTAAAACAAAAAAGTGACTATTTCAAAAGGTCATCATGACTTTCTATAGACACTGTATGCTTTCTGTACATGATGTCCATGTGTTGTGCCTTTTTAAATGTATGCTGCATTGAAAAGAACTGACTTGTGTGAAAATGATTATCCCCTTGGAGACAATAAGGAACCTAACATACATATGAAAATACATATTTTGTTTTGTAAAGAATAATAATCATAATCCGTCATACAGAAGTATAAAAGAAGTAAAGTAGAAATATTTTGTATTGAGATTGGCATTGCCTTAAGATGAGAGAGGCTGATGGTTGCAGTTTTCCCTCCCTTTTTATTAATCACAGATTGTAAATGAAATCAAACAGTGAATCCTGGGACCATAAGAGGAACTGTGCTGAATTGAACAGTGTGGAGCTGTTCAATGCCTGCGGTGCTGAAGTACAGTACATTACTAAGCTGCAGTTACCATCTGTGTAACACAAGGGGGCGGAAAATGTTCACCCACTGGGTGAAAACCTGATGAGCCTTTGAAATGCTTTTGTATCACTCTTCTGGACTTGTCATGACTCTCTAAGTTATTCAGCCAACAAACAGTGATGAAACGAAGGGTGAAGTCCATACTAACTGACCATTGTACCCAATGCTTTTCTTACTTAATAAATTGATTGTTTATTTTATGCTTTTTTTATTTTGAATTACTATATGAATATATATTAAATTATTACTTTATTCTTTATACCTTTTTATTTTTGCACTTTGGATTTTCTACAACATGCAATTTTCATGCAACTTCATTTCACCTTGCATATTTGATGTTTGCTATAACTTCCTTTGTTGTTGCAGTACACCATGTTTCTTGTTAATTGTCCTGAATTGTGTTCTGGGGACTGTATTGAATGGAATTGAATTGAATTGAATTGAAATCAAAGTGAAATCAGTATATGTCTTAAGAGAAAATGGAAAGCATTTGCCTTTACTTTTATGGTTCTATCCAGTAAATGACACAAGTCACACAATTGCATTTTTATTTCCATAGAATGGAAGGATTAACAGTCTATGAGCAGATGTGGTCCATATGTTACATTTAGCATTACACAGAGGGCAATGCAAAGCAAGTTACACTTTAATCTTCTCCTAGTTCTTACACTTTTGTTATGTTAAATGTAGATTACTTAAGTAAATGTGGCTTCTTTCCTTGTTTAAACTGAACTATTAACAAGAAGCAAGTGAATAACATGCAGTTTTAAACCAATGAGCCAATGTTTATTTTGATGGCTACAGCCAGGGCAGATGAGGGAAATCGAGTTAAGCGGCCAGCCTCTCTTCAATGGAGATGGGCCCGAGGGTGACATCACCTTCCCATTCGAAAACTAAGGAAGAGAGACAGCAAATGTGTTACAGTATGCACCACTTTGGTCGTCTTACAACACAGGCAAGAATACAGTAAGAAGTAAACTCATCATGATATTGGGAACATTATATCAACACTGATTAAAGGAAATTGTACGATATAATATGTTAACTGTTCATTATTCCTCCGATTATATCAAATGTCTTAAACATTTTTTATTAAAATACTGGTACCTTCGCTTTCTGACACATCACGGACTTTCCTTCCAGTTTTATAGGTGCCACCACCCCAGCTACCAGTTGCGACCGCAGCTCCACCTGTGACAGGGACTGGACCCAAATTGGCAGATTCGCAGGAGCCACAAGCTGCATCAGCTCCACTGGCCTCCTTCCACCTAGGGAGATTAGAGATGCAAGCAATGAATACTGTATCAATTCTCCAATCACACTTTTCTACACATGCTCAAATGCAGACTCACCCATTGATGTAGGAACAAGCTCTATGATTCTGGTCAAGGGGAAAGGCAGCAGATGTTGCTCTCAAGTGGCAGGTAATGTAGAGCTGTCGGATTAATAAGGGTTTGGGTTATTATTTGAAGTATTTTCACTGTTTTTAATGTGTAGCAGAACATATTAAATCAGTCTTTGAGATGCTTACCAGTCCACTGTCAGCACCCTGGAACCTGAAGGCCTCCAACTGGAACTGAAGCTTGTTCTCTACAGTGCGAGGCATGAATTTAGAGTCAGAGCCTGTGAGCCTACCATCAAGCATACACCTGCATGCAGAAAAAACATATAAATGAATATTAGCAATGCACAAAAATGTGGTTGGAATCAACTTCAACAAACTCATTAAACCACCTCACCCATGGTTATCAATGAAGGCATATTTAGGGTCGGCGTTCATGTCAGGTGCGAGGGTTGCTACGCATCTGTCCACATAAACACGGAGGGGCACATGGAAATACTGCTTGACGATAGCTTCGATATGTATGATGTCTCCCAGGTAATACTGGTAGCTTGGTCTCTCATATTGGAAGTCCTCTGTGCAATGAGATAATGACATTTTACTAATTTGAAATTAGTTCCCCAAACCTTTTAATCTGCAGATGAATTGCTCTTTAACTTACCCATCATGAGTTTCAAGGTGAAGTATAAGAATTCTTCTGCCACCTTTACCGCAGAGAATGGGATCCACAGGGGGTCGAGAGCAAGGCTGCTAACATTGTGCTTCCTGAATGATTAAATATGTTTTCTTAGAATGCAGACTGAAGCAATTCATGGATCATATATGATTTAAAGATGCTTATGTCATAGAGTGGGGTTTATTTAATTGTTTATCTGTCTATTACCACAACTCTCACTAGTCTACCTACCTTGGGTAGTGGCATTGCACAATGACAGCAGCTTTGGAGGTCCTCACCACAGGAGACGCACCCAGACTTTTGGGATCATAGTTCAGAGTGAAGGTGTAGATGAGAGCATCGTCTGTCATCTAATTGAGAAATAACAATAAGTGCAAACCAATAGCATCATACATGAAAATATTTTTGCCATAGTTAGAATCAATGTCCATTACAATTTATTTTTCAATGAATGGCAACTTCATTGTGCTTACCGCTAATACGCTTTGACAATCGTGCAATTCTGCCTCAAAAATCAGCACTTGAGCATTTCCATCCTCTCCGACAGCATTACAGTTTCCCAGGGTAAGGTCGTTAGGTTGGATGAACTGGCCAATCCCAAACATGTCCTTTTTGACTTCCACATGAGCATCCCTCTCTCTGCACTCGACAGCAACACTTGCAGCAGGAACGGGTTGCCTCAGCTCGAAAGGCACCTCGACTTTGGGCTCAGGCGCGGCCTCTACAGGGTATACCCAAGTGAGTTTTTCTTCAAATTTCTGCTTTGCCTGTTGGGGATATTGAGCTCCCTGTTTGGTGGGCGCCTGTCCCTGTGTGGCTGGCTTGTATCCAGGTTTTGACGGCTTGTAAGCATCATATTGAGCATCACAGAAGCTGCCAAACAAGGCCAGTGCCACAAGGCACACAGCAGTACACTTGGTCACCATGGCTTCACAACAACAAGTGATCCGCACAGTCCACTAATGCTGTAAGAAGGATGGAAATGTGCACCCACTTTTATAATACAGTGAGCATGTTTGCTACCATTACATCCCCGCCCCCTCTGTTGGCCATTTCCCAATCAGACCTGAGGAGTGTAAACCTTAGCCAATGAAATGATTGCAGTTGTTGGTTGAAAGCAATGCCTATATTATGGTGAGGCATCTTCGGATGGCTTTAGGTTATTTATTCTTTTAATGAATCAAGTATTACTGTGCCAAGAAAACACAAGCAGTGTATAGAAATGTTCTTTTAAACACAAAACCATACATTTCAAATATCAATGTCAATCAATGTGAGGGCGATGTACCAGACAAAAGAACAATAGCATCATGATGACATTTCAAAGTTACAATCTTTTTTTCAGCCAAGTGAGAAAACATATAAAAATAGTTGGCAAACATGCACTCAGAAAGTAGCGGTCACAAAAGGTTATGGTGACCCTAGATTAGATCTACCTGCCCTCAACATGACATGTCAAACTCAGTTTTTTGCCAAAGTACATTTTGTGAAGGGCTGCAAATCAATATGACTCCAACTGTCTCCAAACATCTCCAACTTTGTCAATAACGATTCAACAGCAAATTACATGCAAAGTATAAAAAGATAAATCAAAGTTTATGTTTTTTACTGTATATAATCTTTTTAGCAGCTATACATGCTGTTTGACTGAAGTAGTCTGTGTGTAGTTGGCCAGTTTCTTCCCATTGCTGCATACAACAGTGCATAACATTGATATGGGGAAAATGAAATAGTCACTGTGACTAAGAAGCTAAAAAAATGCTGGCATGTTTCAAGTGTCCAAACCTATATCCCAGCAGACAGCATTTCATTACACATTTAAGAGTTCAAAATGGTTACTATCCTGGATTTCTATTTTCAAATTGTTTGTTCTCAGTAAGGTTGCAGACATCAATTCCTAACATGTGTAGGTTTTCAGAAGCACCTTAATAGTGTTCAAAACAATGTTCAATGAATCAAACTTACTGCTCTGCGTTCCTCTAGTGATCCAGTTGCAACTTGGTCTCAGGCCCATGCTTTAGATGAATAATTTAATCCCCCAAACCAATGCAGTTCATCCAGTGTGTCTTCTGAGAGCAATGATCCAAGACTTACTAAAGGCCTTATCAAAGAAATGTGTGCATCCATCATGGCCAAATTACAGGGGAGTGAGATTTCCAACAGTTTGGTGTCATCAATTGTAGGAGATTTAGAGGAACTAACAACAAATACCAAGTAAGCTTAAGGTAAGGGAAACATTATTTAACACTATTTTTTTGATTTACCTTTAACTGAGTCAAACATATCTGGAGTAAATTTCTACGAAATAATCTTGTCAAAACATGTTTGGCCCCAGTTTAAAAGTTAAAAGCTTGATTTGTTAGTTGTGATGCAATGGGAGATGACATGCCAGTCTTTTTTATTGACAAACAAGCTAATCACAGAGATTACTTTGATTACCATCAATAATTACACAAAATATTGTATGCAAAGCCCGTACAATCTTTCAGATGATAGTTTGCGCAATAAACCCTCATTTGCAATGTTTGAATGTAAGGCAAGGCAGGGCAACTTTGTTTGTATAGCAAAATTCAACAACAAGGTAATTCAAAGTGCTTTACATAAAACATTAAAAGCACTGGGAGAAATAACACATAAAACATATACATTTAAAACACATAAGAGGTCATTTAAAACATATAAAAGATTTAAAATGCATAAAAGGTCATTTAAAGGGTAAAAGGACAAAATAAATGTTATTGGAATCCATTCTTACTGGTTAATTTCAGTGTCATTTGTTAAAGATAATATAACTCAGAGCAGTGTTATGTTTGTGGGAGTTAATTCGACACTGGACGTTTTGCTGTGTACAGAGCCTTAGCCCAACTATTATCTCAAACTATTATCTTAATTTACATCAATCCCAAAAATACCAAGTGACTATTCTAACACTAATATATATTTGTCCTGTTACTAATTTCTAAGGGGGTACCCTTTATTAGATATATTAAGTTATAACTTATCCAGAGATGAGATTTATTCAATTATAATTCTAAACAATCACAAATATAAATGTAACTTTAACACATTCATTTCTATGTGAAAAACAGCTTTACATTGAGTGCAATATCAAACCACCCGGATTCCTCACAGGAAATAATACTTCTGTACAAATCTCACAATATTTCCCCAGGATAATCAAATATCTTCTTTGTATTTCACTGAAATGAGATATTACAGGTATACAGGTATTAAAGAACATAACATTGTTTGGTGATTTCTGAAATTCAGTTCTGTTTATATTAAAAGGTATTTAGTAAAGGAAAACCATTTTAAATTAATTTTAAGGATTACTACTGTTTCCAGAAGGTTATTTGCCTAGAGTCATATCACCAATCAATGTATTTTTATCAACAGGTTTCATAAAATCTTACAAAATAGTTAGGTAAGAAAAGGTGACGGCTAAATGTAGGTCCCAAAATGACTTGATTAAGGAAAGGACACAGTTTGGTTAGTATTTCTGGAACATGAACACGGGTCCCCCGGGTGAAAGTCCTGAGTGAACCAGTAATAAATAGGTTGATCACATATAAATTACAGTGCATTACTTTCCTATGTAGGAAGAGTGAATGAGAACATCCTGCTCCAATTCAAGAGATCTCCAGTTTTCTAATGTATTGACATGAACAGAACGAATAAATTAATTGAATCTCATATGTAATGTGGACTTGTAATGCTGCTTTTGAATGTTGAAAGACTTGATATATACCTGCGGACCTGCTTCCCCCCAAACACTTTAGTTATTCTTTAAACATGAAAAAATTCTGATGACACTTGTTCTAAAAACAATGTCATCTAGGTCTCATTTATAACAGCATAACAAGAGGTATTACAAGCCCAAATACAAGGTGACCTTCACATTGTAGGTCATACAGACCCTGTGAAGGTTGTTGTTTTGAAATTGTACAAACAAGCTGGACTTTCTTCCATGAAGAATCGATAACAATCCGATTCTACCTCTCTGCTCTCTAGCAAGCAGGGATAAGATATAATCAATAAATATAAATGTTTATGGAATGGCAAGGTTGCTATTATGTGTACTGTTATAATCTCCTGATACAATATCTCTGAAATTTGTTCTTCCAGTTTACTTTTTTCACATTACCTCTAATCTCTTCAGGGCATCACCACAGACATACCAGTAACTGGAGCTTTTGATTGGCTGCTGTGGGCAGCAAATAGATGTGAGTCATCGACAAGTCAACGTGATCAATACCTTATAAAAGTCGAAATATTTGCCCCCTATTTTTCACAGCATCTGGTGTTCTTCGTGAATCACTCAGCTGTGACGCCATAACAATGAAGTTGATTTGTGGTGGTCTGCTGGCAGTTACCCTGCTTGGCTGTCTGGCTGAGGCTCAATATTCAAAGCCGATGCCTAAGCCGATGCCTAAGCCTCAGGTTCCGAAATACACACCTCAGAAGCAAGATCAACAGCAACAGGCTCACCACAAACAGTATGCAGCTGTGGCGCCTCAGCAGACCCAGCAGACCCAAATGACCAAGCAAACCACGAAGATCAGTGCTCCTACAGAAGTATTTCACTCTTGTGAAGTGGCTGAACACCTCAAGATACAATGTGGAGCTCCTGGCACCGCTGCTTCAGATTGTGAGAGCATACACTGCTGCTTTGATGGACGTATGTGCTTTTATGGCAAACACGGTAAGAATGTTTCTATTACTTACAGAACGACATGGCTATCCTATTCAGACACTTGTTGTCACAATTTTTTCAAAGGCTAAAGCAGGAGCACTGGTCTTTATTTTATAATTTTTTGTTTTTCAGTGACTCTACAGTGCACCAAAGATGCCCAATTTATCGTGGTGGTGGCCAGAGACGCAACCCTACCCAACATTGACTTGGAGACTATTTCTTTTATGGGAAACGAAAACTGCAGTCCAGTTGGTGTCACTTCTGCTTTTGCCATCTACCAGTTCCCTGTCACTGCCTGCGGCACTGTCATGACGGTAAGGGCTGTGACCAATTTGACTTTTCAGTTGGATTTCTATTAATTTTCGTTGGGTAGTAACAATTATTGAAATATTCCCAATTTACTATAGGAAGAGCCTGGGGTTATAATCTATGAGAACAGGATGTCCTCCTCTTTTGAAATCGCCATAGGAGAAAGAGGAGCCATTACCAGGGACAGCCACTTTGAGTATGCTTTTCTTTCTTTGGTCACAATTTATAAAATGACTACTGCTAGTACTACTACTACTACTACTACTACTACTACTACTATTCAGCTATGGCTTACAGCATTCAGACAACTCAGTTAAATTACCTTGAATTCCCTACAATGCATTAGGGTGAGTTCATTGTGGAAATTTGCAAGTCAAACTCCAATGAAATCCTGACTGACATAATCCTTATTTCTTGTCTCAGGCTGATTGTCCAGTGTAGATATATTGGTGTCACAGTTGAGGCTCTGGTCATTGAGGTTGGCCTGGTTCCTCCACCACCTCCAGTTGCAGCTCCTGGACCTCTGCGTGTGCAGCTGCAGATTGCCAACGGACAGTGCTTTACCAAGGGTTGTGTGGAAGGTAAGTGTTATGGAGATATTTTGTTCTGTTCTGTTCTGTTCTCATGGCAGTCACCAACCAGTCTTTCTGTTTGAGCAGAGGATGTGGTCTACAGCTCCTTTTTCGCCAATTCTGACTACCCTGTCACAAGGGTCCTCAGGGAACCTGTGTACGTTGACATTGAAATGCTGGAGAGGACTGATCCCAACCTGGTCTTGACTCTCGGAAGATGCTGGGCAACTTCTGACCCCTATCCTCATAGTCTTCCTCAGTGGGACTTGCTGATTGATGGGTAAGAGTAAGTGTTAATTTCACTTAGAAATAGGCATTTATAATACATAGTATATGCTGAGACAGTCTATATATCACTCTTTTGCTTCTTGCCATAGCTGCCCATACCGCGATGACCGTTACCTGACCACCGTGATCCCTATGACCGCTGCATCAGGACTCCAGTACCCAAGCCACCACAGCCGTTTTATGTTTAAGATGTTCACATTTGTGGGTGATGAAGCTGCCAGTGCCGGCAAGGGAGGTGCTTCAGATGTGCGGGTTATGACTCCTCTGAAGGTCAAGGTATAGGATACAATTTTCTCAAAAAAAAGTTTTAATTTATATTGTATTATTATTTTTGATATTGACTTGACAAACAATACATTTGTTTTTGGCCAGATCTATATCCACTGTGACGTAGCTGTGTGCCAGCCTTCTCTTGGAAATAACTGTCTACCTAGGTGCTTCAGAAAGAGTAAGTAGAAGGCTACAGCATTCACTTTGATGATGTACAGCACCACTGTGGTGTTAGTCTGAACACTATGCATTTGTTTTCGACTGAAAACAGTAAGCTAGAAGACGTCTTGTTTTTTAGGTGATATCTGACATAAGTTTGTGTCCTACCTAACCTCGAGTCTGACAGCAGCTGACCATTGCCATTTATTGTTCACAGAGAGAGACATTCTTGCATCGGGCCAGAGTGGCGCCAGATCCGAGACCACTGTGGTGAGCAGTCATGAGCTGATCATCACGGACCCAAGCCAGAGTGTCCAGTAACAACATGCAGACAGAATCTTTGAAATCTCTGTTCCCAATGTAATACTGAAACGTGATTTAGTTTCAAATAAATCTCCAAGTTGCTGAATCGGGTGTCTGATCTTATAAAATGTCGTTCAGATACATCGTTTGCATTAATACTGTAGAAAATATATGACAAGGGCTGGGTATGGCTATAGACTGTATAATAAAGTGCCTTAAACCTGCATTCTTTCTAATTTCTGGCAGGGGGCGACTCCACTGGTTGCAAAAAGAAGTCAATTGCTATAGTAGTCAATCACAAACCTCCATATTTCTCACTTGATTTATTAGGCATGGCTACCTTTTGATTGACACCTCGTCGTGCTAATGACAGGGTGGAGGTCTAGCGGTGTATATACTGACTTTTACCCTCTCCTAGTGTGTTTTCACTTCATCAGTGTTAATTGCAACATTTTGATTAACTGATAACAACCGAGGAGTTTAACTGATAATGTCTAGCTTGCATTAACTTGGTGTATTGCTGGTAATACATCTAATACGCTGCGCTTAACCAACCAAACCCAACCAATGGGTGATGTCACTGTAGCTATGTCCATCTCGGTATGACCACTTATTTCTCTACAAATTCTCAATATAAAACATTGTGAGAAGGGAAATATCACTCTCTGATTGAACTGCTTAGGGTTCCTGAGTAGACAAAGCTTCATATTAAGGGGGCACAAGCAAAAAAATAAATTATCTAGCCACACACTGTATGGATCTAGCCTTTATTTAAAAGCACATCTCTTAGTATACAATCATAAACTACGACATGATCTATTCATTTGATTTTCTATGAAACCACAAAGGTGTATGTCACAAATATTATAGACCAAAGATCTTCAACAGGGGGTTCGGAACCTCCAGAGGGTCCTCAGAGATTCTTCCTGGGGTCCGCCAAATTGTTTGATAATCTTTCCAGTTTGTCTTTTTCAAAAATATGTCTGAAAATATACATTGACATGAATGCAACATATTTATTGCCAAGATAACTTTGTGAAAAAATAAATCAATACATTTACACAACCTTGATGACAGGCTTATTGGCTTATAGGTAAGGTAGCCTCTAAGGTAGCCATGCTTGAGCTGAATGATTTGCCTTCCAAACCATAGACTGTATTGTCATACGTTTAGTATGTTTAAAGGTTGAATATGGGGAATGAGCAGAACACCGCCATCTAGTGTCTCATTATCGTAGTCACAACAACAGAAAATAATTCCACCACTGAGTTCCGTTTAAGCCTGTTTGAACCAATCCCCTCCAGGAAATGGCACCATAAAAACAAATATTGCAGAGGATTTGGACTGACAGTTACTGTTAGCCGATACAGCTAAATAAACATGAAAGTTAGCTTATCAAGGAGAAACATAGTCATTTGGGCATGCGTTTTAATGTCATTGAACTCCTTTATCTCAGTCCATCGGGTGAATGCTTGGCCTATGTTGACTCTGGTTTTTGCTCGTCTCTGGTCACTCAGCTGCTGGGACAAATAAGCAGCTGCAGGATTGGCAAACTCCAATTCACCCAGTGCCAATCAACAGAAGCTGCAGTGAAAAACACACAACCCTGGCAACCCGCAATGCCGGCTGGTACAATGTAAACAGGACTTGACAGAAAGTCATTGTCAAACCTGTACAAAAAAATGACATTAATTCAGACTAAAAATATATATTTTTTATGGAAAATCAATACTTTCATTCTGTACCCCTCAAAAGGCCCCTATGGGTGTATTATTTTTAAAATGATATAGCTTGTAATAAAGGTTATACATATTCAACCTTTAACATTAACATATGATGTATACATATATGAATATCAGAATCAGAATCAGAATCAGAATCAGGTTTATTGCCAGGCAATTTTCATTGCAAGGAATTTGACTTGATTTGACAGTGCCTACATAAATATAAACATGAACACAAGCAAACTAAACATATGGCATTGAATTATATACATGAAATATAAGTGAGTGTGTTTGTATGACCAGTGCAATATGTTAATAATGATGATATACACCATTAACAGCTTTGTTTAAAGGCTTTAGGCCACCCTAGTTGTTAGGCTCACTTTAATTTGCAACTCAATTCAACACAGTATTTGTATAAGGTGGTCCCTGTTTCGTCTCTCTTTCAGCTAAGGCATTGGTGTCGAAGTCAAGGCCCGGGGGCCAGATCCGGCCCGCGAATGAATTACCTCGGCCCCCGGGATGATATTTGATTAGTATTAGAACCGGCTCGCACGCCACAGCCATTACCCACAATGCAACGATAGCCCGCAAACTCACTGCAACGCCGCAAGTGGGCAGCCTCGGCTTCATTATTCGTCAGAATTCAGGGCAGATGTTAACTTTCTTATTGGTTCAATAGGTTATATGCAATCATTTTAATATGTTTTAATAAACATTGAACCAGTCCGGCCCTCAGTTTGTAGCAAATTTGTTTTTTTGGCCCTCTGATGTATTTGACTTTGACATGCCTGAGCTAAGGGGTGCTTGGCCTGAAAACGTTGAAGACCACTGGTGTGGACAAAAACACTTCATTTCCCAGAAAACCTTGGGCGTGCGTGAAGCTGACGTAGCCTACAAACTCACCACCTAGCAACGACCAATGAGCTTGGCTTAGGAACGCGGAATCGATCTGTGATTGGACAGCAAATACGTCAGTTAACCTCAGCGCAAATAACAGCTCACTGCGCTCGTGAGGCATGGTGTGAGGAGGAAGAAACGGTCATCTGAATTTATGATACTTCGCTATTAACCGCCCCCCATGCGGTTCAGACCATCCAGCTATGTTTGGCTCTTCCGGTTAAGTAGCCTTACCGGTGGACTGCGCTCTTCAGTTAGTCCTCATTGCCGTCTCAGACCGACGTTTCACACCGGTCTTCCTTTACTCTTCGCCCGGAAACTCACCATGTATTCGAGTCGAAATGTGACCAGCGGCAACGGCAGCAGGAAGAAGGAAGCGTCGGGCAGAGAAGCAGGGAAGCCAGGGCCGCAAGTTTTCGACAACATCCCGACCGTCAGGACAGAAGATGAGGGTCCTCCGGCGGAGAAGATACGAGTGGGAAGCACGCTTGTCGTTAACGAGAGAAACTTGAGGACACCGAGTCCCGCGGCCAACTATGATGACGACTCGGAGGCAGAGGCGTTCCGGGATGGGAGAACCGAGGAGGTCGACCGGGACACCAGGGGCAGGGCGTTTGTTTGGTGCCGAGACTTTCTGTCAGGGTCCTGGAAGACCATCGAGGAGGGGGATTTTCAGATCAGCATCGTCAGGTAAATAATGCCATCACAGAGGGATATTCGTTTTTAAAAATGATTACGGACCACATTGTGTGTCCATGGTCTTCAAGTAATGGATTTGTAACGTAGGCTACTTACTGAAATTATTTTAATCTGTTAAAGACCTTGACGTGAGTTGTGAGCAGTCCTTCCACTGCATGGTTTTCATTCTCATGTTAGTCATTTGATTTTTTTAAAGCCATAAAAAGTTAAATGTGTCCGTCTTGTATTTCACATGGGACACAAGTGTGATTCGATGAATGTATACATTTTGCAACATAAGTATCTGATGACCCCTAAAACTGTTCTTTGGACGCCTGGAGGAGTCTTCCTCTCCGGATGGGGAACTACTATCTTATGGTTTTACTGATGTTTTTGCTATTTCTGTCACATGTGTCCTGATGTCCATTCTCCATCCCTCAAACATTAGGATTACCATTTATTTCTGTAAGGAGCCCTCAGTTAAACCAGCTGAACACTGTTTGGATTAGATTCAAGTTTTATCTTATCTTGTTTTCCATTCAGTGACAATGATGTAATATCAGCTTTATTATGATTGCTCAGAGAACAAGTTCTGACGCACTTGAATGCAGTTTAGCCAGAAGAGTGAGATGCAGTCAAGTGCAGAGCAATGTATTAATTGTAAAGGTTTAAATATGAATGTGCTACACCCACTATGGACAGTGTATATTAGATATACCTATGTATGTGTGTGTGTATATATATACATACACGCATATTAATAATAAGAAATCAGTATGAGCATGTGCATTTAATGCTTCATGTAGCGCTTTGAATTACCGTGTTGAAAGGTGCTATGTGCTATCCAGCAGCCAGTGAGGTCTTAGTGATCAGTCACTTTACAACAGATAACAAGAAGAAGACATACTTTATTAATCCCCCAAGGGAAATTCAACTGAACTGACACCTCTCCAGCTACCATACTTCTTCCACATGTGGGACTTGGACGGGTAACCATCCCGTTCCCAAGCCAAGTCTCTACAGACTGAGCTTCTGTCACCCTATATGTAAGGCAGGGTGGCTAAATAGTTTTATTTGTGACATTAAAGCTCTGTTAAACGGTTTGAAGTGGACTATACAGTGGTGTCTACTTGCCTGCAAAAATAAACAAAACATAAGAAGAAAAATCTACTGGTCTTGTCTCTGATATTTATGATGAGATTCTGCGAGGTCACTTTAACTTTGCTCCAATGTGATAACTGCCGTTTTTGTTTTGCAGTGGTGGACTGAGTAATCTACTGTACTTGTGTACTTTACCTGACCATGTGCACTCCATGGGAGAGGAACCTCGCCAGGTGCTCCTCAGAGTCTACGGTGCCATCTTACAGGTTGGTTATTCTATGAATGTGTGTGGCTGTACATGTTAAATGATCATGGGCATAACATTGTATACTGTCAGTTTACTGTAGCATTGTCCGTTTCCTCAACATGGATGTATGAACTAAACCACAATCAAACCGTGTGTGTGTGTGTCTGTCTGTCTCTCTCTCTCTCTCTCTCTCTCTCTCTCTCTCTCTCTCTCTCTCTCTCTGTCTCTGTCTCTGTCTTTCTCTGTCTTTCTCTGTCTTTCTCTGTCTTTCTCTGTCTCTCTCTGTGTCTGTCTGTCTCTCTGTCTATATGTGAGTTAGGGAGTGGACTCTCTGGTGTTGGAGAGTGTAATGTTTGCCATCCTGGCAGAACGAACTCTTGGACCAAAACTTTACGGCATCTTTCCTGAGGGACGCTTGGAACAGTACCTTCCGGTATTATGCACACTGAACTAGAGAGTCACACACACTCACACACACTCACACACACACACACACACACACACACACACACACACACACACACACACACACACACACACACACACACACACACACACACACACACACACACACACACAGAGTCTCCTGCTTCAGCCAAAATGTTTGAACGTGTTTTGTGTGTGATGCATTTGTATCATGCAAGAAACTTTAGATTTGTTTCATCTGTATTTCTGTTTTTCCCAGAATACCCGCATGCGCACAGATCAACTCTCAGATTCAGCCATATCAGCTGAGATTGCCACCAAAGTGGCACGATTCCATGAAATGAGCATGCCCTTTAACAAAGAGCCTAAGTGGCTGTTTGGGACCATTGACAAGTATGAACCTTGATATCACTCTCTCTCTCTCTCTCTTTTACTAGAACTGTCTGTTTTTTAAATAATTAAATATACTGTCTGTTTTTTTTTTTTCCATTAGATACATGGATCAAGTGATGAAGCTTAATTTTGTACGTGAAGCACATGTGAAGAAGTACAAGAAGCTGATGAAGTTGGACCTGCCTGCTGAGCTGGAGAGCCTCCGGTGAGTTGTGTCACAGGCCTCTAATGGACTAATACTGTATATCGCATGAAGTGACTTTATACATACTGTATGGTATACATAAGCAACCCCAACCCCTCCCCTCCTGATGAGGGTCAGTTTCAAAATAACTTTGAAGGCAAGGAGCAGAAAGATGACGCAATAACTATTGCTTAAACCAAGTGCCAACAGGAAGTTGTTGCATCAGTACAATCTCATATTACCTACTGTAACTTACACACTCTTAATACTGCTCATACTGTATATATCTCATTCCACATTCTATTTATCCTATATTGTATTCTGTATGTTATACTCTGCACTTTACTGCATTTTGGACCTCTGGTTAGTTGTCTCATTACCTGCACTCTGTGCGATGACAATAAAGTTGAATCTAATCTAATTTCCAACTAGACTTTAAGCAGATTGGCAGTTAAGCCTATTGAAATACTGTGTCCCAGATGATCAACTGAGGGTAACTGAACAGTCAGATGTGTATGTAGTCTCTTTTATTCCCCTTCTGCCAATGAGACTAAAAAGTGAAAACCAACGTGGGAAAGCAAATTGGGTGTGTTGTCATTTATCAAACGCTCAGCTATATTAATTTATATTTATCCAAGATGTTAGTGAGTCACAGTTGATTCGGTTGGGTTTTCACTTTTGCTACATTCAAACAAAATGTCTGTTTACAGCATAAAACACACTTATTTGGGCTTAAACATGATGTATATTGATATTAAAAGAGTATATGTTACACAAATAAGGCTATAACAAGATTTTACATGCAAGATTTTTTGGGGGACAGGACCAGATGTATTTCTGTTTTCAGTATAACTGCTGACCTTTGTCCTAGTGCCTCCACGACTTCACTGCTAAGTCCTCCAGGCAGCCAATAACATCATCCCACTGTTTATTATCAGTGTTTATCTATGAGCACATTTGTTATCTCATAGATATGTAACAGTCTCACACTGACGCAACGATTAGATGTAACAGCCACTACATCAAAATCCCCTGCGTTGTTGCTAATCGTTTGGCTTACAAAGATATATACTTAAAGGTGCTATGTTCTTGGCTTGCTCTAGGCAGTTCATTCGATCAGTGTGACATCTCAATTTGTTTTTTGTCTTTTCCACTTTCAGGTATTGTCCCCAGAGCATATTTCAGTTATATACTCCAAAGCTTCTAAAGAGTTGAACGCCACTATGCCACTTGTTCAATAACCAGTTCTGGAGCTTTCTCAATTATACACATTTATTAGATTAGATCCAACTTTATTGTCATTGCACAGAATGCAGGTACTAAGACAACAAAAGTGGCAGTTTAGCATTTAACCAAAAGTGCAAATGCAAGGTTGATGGCTGAATAAATAATTGTAATCCCCCACTTTTGCCCAGCAGCTGGAAAGCAAGAAGCCAAAAACGTCTTGGGTATTGAGCAGAGCTGATATCATTGGCTAATATTGGCCTGTCACAGACATATCTGTATCTACTGGTATCGGTGTTAATACGATAACGATGCTTGGAGTGATTTAGAAATATTAATTCATTCTTTATTTTCCTAGTGATACAGTGTATATACAATGGATAATAGCGTTACATGTACATAACATCTTTAATAAAGATGGATTACATATCGAGGCAAAATTGATGCACAATCCACACAAAAAATGTCTAATTCCATTCATGCTTAAAAATTCACAATATTGGTAATCAAAATACTTCTGGTCTAAAAAATCCCATATTGGTCAGGCCCTAATCTTGAGGAGCTGCAGTTTTTGTTAATGGGCAAACATACAAAATGTCCCGCAAACACAGTACATTAATTGCCAGTAGACAACTTCATTGCTTTCCCTCTGCTCCCATCACCAACACTGCCCTGCCTGCTGCTCCATTCTTAGAAATCGGCGCACCTGACGGAACCAGTATAGACAGTTACTTGAAGTCACATATACACTGTCAGCAGCACGTGAGCGCTGACGTGACATCTGTGGTCAAAACATAGGCCTGCTTTGTTTGTAGTAAAATAGTGTGAATTGTAGATAACATGACATGTTTGTGTGTCATTGCCTCAGTGTAGTTACTATAGTGTAGGATATCTTTACTCCTATACCTTATAAAATAATCTCTCTTCATTTTGACTAATTTCTCATAAATTAGTAATACAAATGCGCAAGTAGCATTATCTTTGAATCTTTCTTTCCTCTCTCTTTTTCATCCCTTACTCCTTTTATCTGGCTCTTGTCTCCACAACAGTGCGTTGCTGGCAGCAACTCCATCACCAGTGGTGTTCTGCCACAATGACGTCCAGGAAGGTAAATCATATTCTGTCCTGTCATCACTCCCGTAAACTCACACCTCTAATTTTGGCTGATTGATTAACCCTCTGGATTCACTGTCACATTGCATGGCAGAGCAGTGTATTACATAAGTCAAAAGAAGGCTGTGGTGTGGTTATTAATAGGAGGGGCTCACAGTCATATGCATTCCACTGTGATTGAAAGTGAGCCTCTGAAGTAGATGAGGTGGCAGTCAGAGATCTTTGTTTCTAAAGAATGGGAGTGCCGCAGAACGTAAACTGAACTTGCATACTAAAAGTATGTGGAAACCTAAACATTAGACCCATGTGTGATAATGATATATGCGATTATTCCAAATATCTCCTAGTCTAAAGTCATATGTATTATTATGCTGCTGTAACAGTCTCATGGAAAGCTTTCCAGCGTTTCCACTGTATAGGCCAGTCAAGTTCTTCCACACTTAACTGAAAAAAACATTTCTTTATGGGCCTGGCTTTGTGCACTGGGACATTTTCATGGTGAGAGAGGAACGGTCCTTCATCTAGGGGGTGACACGAGTGGATCTTTACTCCTATCCCACACCAGAAAAACAAAAACAAATCTCTTGTCCCATCCCAATCTGATGACAGAGTAAAAAAAACCTGTCTCTGTTGTTTTTTCAAGCCATAAGAGCAGACAGGGGAGTATAAACAAGAATAAAAAGGACAACATAACAACTAGAATTATGTTCAAAATAAAGACAATATTGTTTATTTATTCATGAACTGCATATATTTATACAGACCATTTCACTGTTGTAAACATAGACATCCTAAATGTGGCCCAGGTTATTTTCTGTTACAGTGCAAGGAAGGAACCTCTGAAAGAAGGAAGAGTCATTACATTTTTACCTCATTACATTGTTGCTTTGACTGGCAAAGTCAGTTCTACAGTATTGAGGTAAATGGGGCGGGCATTGCAAGTCCCACTATAACCCATCATCTTTGTGGTGTTTCACCTTTGACTTAAAAGTGCTTCCACAAAATAAAATAAAACATATTACGTGATTCTACGTGAAGCTTTTATCGAACTGTGTGTATTTGTTTTCCTTTAATGGCATCCAGACACATCATGGCTCTGCTGGTCCAGTCAAGCCACATCATGATACAGTTGCTCTATTACAATCAAATACATGTAGAATACCACTAGTTACACACCTGTGAAATTATGACTCTTATTTTTCTTTTAGAGGTTCCTTGTTTTAATGATTGTGAACAACATCAGCTGACAGAAAGTTAAACAAGGAACCAGGCTGTTGCCTCAAGGAACTACATAGATCACAGATCTATTGTCATTATGACTCTGTCACGCCTGCTCCTGTTGATTTTTCTTTTTCCTGTTCTATCCCAGTCACATGATGAATAGTGAAATCTCTCTCTCGTCCCACTGGGGCAGGAACGTCAGCCTCTAGCTGACACATGGACTACTCCCCACACCTATTGTGGTGAGTAGTCCATGTGTGTCAACTGTTATTTTGCCGCTGCAGGTAACATTCTGATGCTGGAAGACGAGGACCACAACTCGACAGATAAACTCATGCTGATTGACTTTGAGTACAGCAGTTACAATTACAGGTAAAGTGAAATGAGTTTTATGTACCGTATATATATCAGCAGTATTGGCACCTTTTCTTTAGAAATGAATGGCTTGTAAATTGTGCCCTTGTGTATTGATATGAATAATATATTTTCTTTTGTGTAGGGGTTTTGACTTTGGGAACCATTTCTGTGAGTGGGCGTATGACTACACCTATAACCAGTGGCCCTTCTACAAATCCACACCAGAGAACTATCCCACCAGAGAGCAGCAGGTCAGTCTACTCCTCTTTGGCCCAATCCTCACTCTTAATAGAGGCTCACAAGAGGCAAATCTAAACAAAATTGCGTAATTATTGTTTTTTATTTTCTCATGCTTGACAAATTCACAAATATTTCATTCATTCATCTTCAACCGCTTATCCCGGGGTCGGGGTCGCGGGGGGTGCTGGAGCCGATCCCAGCTGACATCGGGTGTGAGGCGGGGTACACCCTGGACAGGACGCCAGTCTATCACAGGGCACATAGAGATGAACAGAGACAGACAACCATTCACACCTACGGGCAATTTTAGAGTCATCAATTAACCTAACACGTGCATGTCTTTGGAGTGTGGGAGGAAACCGGAGTACCCGGAGAAAACCCATGCAGACACGGGGAGAACATGCAAACTCCAAACAGAAAGGCCCAGGCCGGGATGCGAACCTGGAACCTAGCTTTCTGATAAAATATAAAACCTACGATTATTTTAATTATGAGCATTAAATGCATTATATTCGCAATATTTACTGTCAAACTACTGACAAATATCCCCAATTTTAACATCACTGATAATTACTGACTGGATGTAGAGTTGATTTTCGAATCATTTTCCCCTGAAATGCTCAGACTGATACTATATACTACAGTGCTGATGTTAAAACCGAAAGTCTGAGGTAACCTCCTTAGGGAATAGATGTGACAAGTGCTCTAGTCACACAGTGCCACCTAGTGGTAAACCTTGTTAATGGTTTTGAGTTAAAGAGGGGGCTATATCAAATGCTGTAGCACATGTGGGAAAACAAATCCATCAAAACGTTAATTTAGTTTTTTCCCTCGGAGGACCCTGCCCTCAGATATTCCACTACAACACACTTCATATTAATTGTCTACTTGTTGGACCAATTGTTTAAATAGTTTCTCGTTCTATGCTTTTACCTATTGATGGACCTTTAATCAATACAGTGCCCTTCTAAAGATAAGATATGTCTACAAATTAGACGGAAGGGAAGGAAAGATAAACAAATTTGAGGGAACACGCATAAAGATGTTATAATTCAACAGATAATAACTTTACTACACATAATAATTCACATGTCACATGTTTTTGCTTTCTAGCTTCATTTTATCCGAGCTTATTTGGCAGAACAGAGAAGATACTCAAACATTACCATGGACCAGACACAGATTGAAGAGGACATGATAATTGAAGCCAACAGGTAACGCATGCTGTTGGAATGATTTACAGCAACCAGAGCCCTGATTTCATTCATCATCCTCATCATCATCATTTTTGTTTTGATTTTCAGGTATGCATTAGCATCACATTTCCTCTGGGGGCTGTGGTCCATCATTCAAGCAAAGATATCCAAGATTGAGTTTGGATACATGGTATGGAGAATCTTTTTCTTTTACAGTCTGACACAAACACCAGCATGTACTGTACATTTATTTTAAAAAATGCAGTAATGTTTGTCACTCTTGTAATTAATGTAACCACATTGTTTTGCAGGACTACGCCCAGTGTCGATTTGATGCCTACTTCAAGCAAAAAAAGCTCTTCTCCTGATTTTTGCCATGTTAATCCGAATGTGATGTCCCTTTTTTTCAACTGTTTGTTCTCTAAAGTCCAGTTCTGCTTATGACAAGCAATGTTGGGTGAAAGATGTACATTCACATTTCAACTCCATGCAGGCAGTCCCTTTTATGAAGCACCTTTCCCTATAGTGTGAAATTCTGTTAGAGCAGGTATAGCTCTATAGCATTGAATGTTGTTAATCATTTGAAGGGGCTCAGTCAATTTGATGGTCAGCTATTGTGAAGCACAATGCTGGCCTCACGGTTATAGTCATTTTGCTGTACTAAACTATTAGTATTGAGGTCAACGTGGAAGGCTTTTGTATATCAGTTTCTTTTTGTCATTCTACCTCACTTTGTTTTTCACATGTTAATTCTGCGTTAGGGTTGTTATTTCAAGGGCCAATAAAATCAAGTTTAAGGCTTACCGACATTAAGCAAAGTATTGCACAAGGGCTATTTTATACAGTATCGCTGTAGTCAGTACTGTTATTTTAACCATTAGAACCGTTAAAGTGTAGGGCAGTTAAGACAGTAATATTGGCTCTTTTAACTGTACATGCTGCACCTCCAACAGTTTGCCCATATTTAATTCATTGTGTCCTACCTTTCATCACCTATGTATCATTCTATGCTGATGATATTAATCAGAGCTCTTTCTATTTCTTGTGTTTGTTTTTTGCAAGAATCATTGGAATATCTAAACATTTGTCATTCTTACCTTCTGTGTTATACTGGTTTGAAACGTCCATCTGTGCATGTCCATGTGTCAACAACATCATCTTCAATTGCTTCAATTGGATCCAACAATAATTATATGTATTCATATTATCCAATTTATTTCCGGGTCATGCCAAAAAATTTGGCTCAACCCACATGGGTTTCAAGAAACCACTATTTAATATACATCTTCCGGTCTCGCATGTACAAAGCATGTGGAAGAAGAAAAGAAAAGCACGTACAAACAAAAACACATTCAAATCTGTATTGTATCAAAGTCATAACCCTTAATCTTATTTGAATGTGAAGGGGGGGTTTTAAATTTTCTAGAAACCCTTCTAAAATGTCCTTTTTAAAATTCCTTTGTTTGTTTTATTTATTTAGGCCATCTCCTGTATTTCACCGAATGCACTGAATGCACTATCTTCAAGTCATGTAGTTTTTACTTTCTTTTTTTTTTTGCTTATGAGAAGAAACCAGAAGTTAAAGTGTGCCTCATTAACTACCTGTAACTTTTTTTTTGTTTCTTTTAAAGCAATATCCTTCCAATCTCATTCTGTTGAAAAGTATCTGTATTATGTTGGTCCTCTTTGCACTACTAAAAATATAATTTAAAAGCTAATAAAAAATGTGCTTAGAACCTTTCATTGCACCTGTCTTTCTTATATATTTCTATGTTGCAGTCTTACAATATATTTTAAATGTCTTATATAATAAAAAGGGATATTTCCATGCCTCTTTTGATTGAAAAGCAAGTTGAGATGCTATAAATACTGTGATGGTATCAAAACACTCAAACCAATAAGGAATATAAACAGCCCATATTCAGAAACTGCCTGTAAACAAGCTGGCAGGACTTTAGTTACTGTGGTTTTGATGTCACAGTTAGGGATAATGATTAACTGTTTAAACATTAACCAACAATAAGAATTTTGAATATATATGTGTGTGTGTGTGTGTTATATTTAAAAAAGACATACCGTACACCTAATGGGGGTGATATCAACCACATATGTGCCTTTCATTAAGGTAGTGGAGTTTAAGCACAAGCAAATTTCATTTTAGTGTGTCTGTGTTTCCGCTGAGTGTTTGCCTTCCATACTTCTGTTGCTCTGCAGCTCTCCACTGTGAGTGCCAGAGGGAATGCAACCATGTTTCCTCCTAGAGTTTACAGTCCCAACACCATGTGCCAAGAATAGACCAACAAGAAAGATCTGCACTGCTCAAAGAATGAGGGACACGTCTGAATCGAACGGATCTATCGCAGAGTGAGCAGGACTTTTGAAGTTGAAGATTTTGCCTTCTGGTGCACTGAACTACTTTGTTTAACAAGCTGTTTCTGTTGGCATGTGGTCTTAAATCTTTGCTCTCAGCTGTATTTGTGGTGTCAAAGAGCATGTGACAGTGAGAGCTATAGCGGGGAGAAGGAGACGAGTCGGTGGTACATGGACTAAACTGTTCAGTCCACTATTTTTCCATTGCAGTGGCTGCTTGGAATTCTTCAGGGGACTCGTTTTCCCTTATTTGGAGAACTTGCAGCTTCACTCACAATGTCTGATTTCAGTACCATATGTTATTGCCAAATTACAAAAGCAGTATGAAAACTGGTATAATGTGCTAAACTTGGATGCAAACATCATTCTGTCGATGAGATGAATCCTCTCAGTCAATATTTTATGATACTACTAGAATGGATAAGCTTATGGCTGAAATGTGTTCTGACAAGAATTTGGGGAGCTTTTCCAGCAGTCAAAAATCGGATAGCATCCCCAGGTGTTACAGACAAAGGATCAGGCAAAGCAGACTCCGAAGATTGGAAAACAAATGAGGAACTTTGCACGTATCATGCTGGAGATGGAGACGAAACCATGGTTACAGTCCAAACCAGCACATGTGCATTCCATGTAAGTATAAAACAAAACACCATTCTCCCAACTGTACAGGTTAATCTAAAAATTACTGGAGACTGCACACATTTTGGTTTAATAATTCAATTTTAAGGTGGACATTGGGAGACTCTCAGAGTGCAGCGAGTACTTCCGAGCCCTGTCCAAATCCAGAATGAGAGAGACCTCAGAGGGCCTCATCCACCTGGACCATATGCCATCCTCTGTCTTCCACAACCTCCTTGAGTTCTCCTTTCATCACAAGTTTAAGGTCCCTCAGGATGAGTTGGGCACACACATCCAGGTAGGCGAACTTCATATCTCCATGTTGCTATCGGACATTTGTTTTCCTTCAGTGCTATGTTTCATCCCAAAACCAACCTACCATCTCTTGGTCTCTCCCTTTCCAACTGTGGAGGTCAGCAGCTATCTCCTGGCTGAGGCCTTCCTCTCAAAGTGCCTGTCAGTCCTCGCAGATAAACTCAGCCCAGGTAACTGTTTGTCTTACCTAAGTCTGGCTCAGGACATCTGCTGTGTGGAGCTGAAGATGACAGTGTTCACCTACCTGAGTAGAAACCTGCTGGAGGTGCCTCACCTCATCATGTATGCATCGTGTAATGGTATAATTACATAACATGAAATATTTGGACTGAAATCTACACGAACAGAGTTGACTGCATGTTTCTTTCTTGTCTCTGAAACTGATTTACCCCTCAGGTGTCTGAACAATGCAGAGAAGGATGAAGTTGTCCACCTGAGGGAACAAGGAGACAGGCGTCTCTGCAGCCTTAGGAAAGAGAACCTGACTTCTTGGAACGACCCAGAAACAGAACGTGCCCGACATATCTTTGTCCTGAAAGGGTCAGAGGACAGGGGCGATTGGTATCCATTGACAGAGCTTCCTTTCAGGGCTGATAAGTGGTGTTTCACTACAGTGGTCCTGTATAACTACTTGTACATAATAGGAGGCTACAGGCAGCGTATGAAGAGGGGCTGGGAGTTCAAGATGGCGTCCTTAAGGTATAATCCCTTTACTCATACGTGGGCCGCTACAGCTCCTCTAATTAAGGTGAGACATTCTTCTAGCTTGTGAATCAAGCTGATGATCACTATTTCTTACCCAAAATAAAACGCCTCTTGCCTTCCACACTCATTTATATAACACTAATGAAAAACTGTTGCCATCTGTTGCGTCCACAGCACAGGAGGCACTTCAGTGCAGTGGCCTGTGAAGGACGTATTTACGCTGTGGGAGGCTGGTACTTGGACTCATTGGTGACCCCAGACTCCAGCACAGCTCTTTATACAGCTGTAGAATGCTATGATCCGTGGGAGGACACATGGAGGTTTGTGTCCTCTTTATCAGTGTAGTCCAGCTGGTAGGCTGTTAGATTGACACTGAAAAAATATTTTTCTAAATGATATGTTTCCCCTCAGAAAAGCATCTTTTAATTATTTGTTGGTGTATTCATAACTGAATATCATCTCTGCTTCAGGTTTGTCTCCTCACTGCCACTCACTGACTTCCAGTTCACCATGTCCTTGTCTTATGACCTACCCCTTGCCACCAGCCTTGGACACTGTCTCTATGTGTTAGGGAGCATCCAGAGGACTGGAGAGAAACTGCTGCTGCAGTACAACACAAGGCAAGGTAAGGCAGAGCAGCGAAGTCCTGATTAGCAAGAGGAATGTTTTTTTGTTTGTTTGTTTGTTTTTTACAGTCCAGGAAGCTGCAATTTAGGTGACTTTTTAACACGCTAATGTGGATGTATAAATGGTGGTGCTTCTCTGTCACTTAGACTCCTGGTCTGAACTGCTTCCCACCCTTACAAGAGCAAATGCAGACCTCCCTACCCTTTACTTCCTGGGTGCCACTGACAGGCTGCTTGTGATTGGTGGGAACAACTCAGAGAATGTGGTGACATCATTCTGTGTGCAGTCACAGAGATGGGGACAGGTACGAAAGACATTGAGACAGTGTTGATGAAAAGAAACTCCTTCTTCCTCACATATAAGTCAAAATCTCTTTTTTTTTAATCCTTTTTAGGTGCACAGGGTTGAGAAAGTGGCATTAGCAGGACAGGGAACGATTGTAGGGGACCAGGTCCTGATGCCAAGTATAGAGCACAACACTGTTGCGAGGATGGATCTCCAAACTCTCTCCTTCACATGTCTCCCTCCTTTACCCATCCCCACCCGCTATGAAGCTGTCTTTTATCTTCACTTTTAATGTTGTAGTTAGCTTCTTTGCTATGCCGCACATATTTTGTAAATGTTTTTGTGGCTGAGTGTAGTAGTGCTTAAAGGTAGTTTTGTGAAGTGGGGTTGTATGAGGTACTCATCCATAGTATTTTATTACCTAACCGAGCAAGGCAGCAGTACAGCAGTAGCTCCCTTGTTTCTGTGATGAAATGACTGTTTTTGTCAATGGAGTCTAGTGGCTTTGAGAAGAGCATAAATACAGCTTCAGTTTTCCCCACGTAAACTTAAACTGGGCTGTGTGACAGCAAGGTCAAGCTGTGAAAATATTCTAAATATGAGATAAACTTGAAATTATATTGTTCTTTTTATTTAGGTTGGCCTTTTTTAGGTGGCTAAAATATATTTAGCTGCTGCCCCATCCACAACAGTACATTTCTTAGCTGCCATGCCTGTCCTCCATCCTGACTCTCCAAACTGGGGTCGTGGTGACCTAACCTGACTCTCGCCAGATAAATTTCATTCCGCCTTGCTAGAGCCAAGACAGAAGCAAGGCGGAACGAAATTCATCAGGCGAGAGTCAGGTTAGTGCTGACCACCATCTACAGTGGGGAATACACTATGGACTATCAACGGTTCCTCATACAGCCCCAATTCAGGACTATCCCTTTAATTATTTCTCAAACATACGGAGATAAAACCCCTGGATTATCATCATCTCTTGTGTTTAAAATGTCAGTCCTGTACTTTAAAGCTACCTTGTGATTGAAGATTACATTTAGACTTATACCTAAAAGCACTGTGTTACATATTGAGAATTTCCCAACTTTGTCAGAACTTCTCTCTTGTATGTGAGAATTAAAATCTAAATGGGATTTATTTTAGTTGATAAAGATATTACCAAATAAGGATATACACAGAGTATCCTGAAATGTAGAACCTGATCTCAGACTGGAGTATGATGTCTCCCTTTGATTATTTTTAGAAGTTTGTTGTTCGTTTTAAGTTGTGATGGTATGACCTGAACCTGGTTTGTCATATATTTTTAGGTCCCATCTTGTAACCCTCTCATTGAGGCAAAGTCATGGCGCTTGACTTCTTATCACACTACTATATTTTTATCATCACAGTTAAATAGGCTACTGCTTGACCTCTCAGGCTTTGACAAGGAAACGTCCCATTGCTCTCATTTACATCCAAAACCAGGACTACAGCAGATTCAGTTACATAGCAGAGACCTCAAGGCACACGAGGTTAGGCCCTCTCTATGTTTGGTGTCTTGTTACAAAAAGAAGCATGTCATGGGAGGGAGAGGAACAGGCAGAGAGGGGGAGAGAGAGAGTGGTGTTAGTGAAGGGGGAGAGAGGGAGGGTTGGAAAGCACAGGAGAGGACAGCTCTGATCTCACTACCTGAGGAAAACCACACCAAGGGCACTGGAGTCACACTGAGTATACAAGCCTGAGCACCGAGGAATTTCACTGCCTGACACAAACCAAAGTCACAGCTTTACTTTAACTGAGCAGATAAAACTGACTGTTCGGACAGGTAAAGTATGGGCCTATCTTTGATTTATAACTCGTACGTATTCAATTCTGCATGTTGTTGTGTTAGCTGTAGCTAATTAGCTTTTTCTGCTTGATATTATTACTACTTGATATGTAACTCCTTGTTTTAATAACATAAGAGCACAATAGGTTAGGGTAAAAATGCTAAATTATTGGAATCTCTTAGTGTGTTGTTTTTTGTTGTTTTAAGCCACGCATGTAAAAATCATCATAATGGGGAAGTTCAATGACACAGTCAAGAGTAGTGGTTGTAGTTGTTCAGTAAAAATAGAGGCTCACCTTCAAACAGTCCGATAGATTTTACAGTGTTGTGTAATAACACAGGGTCTAGCATTCTTCTGTTGGTCGCACTCTGTGTTTATATTTTCATGTCCATCTGAGGTTTGGCACATGCTCAGCCGGTGTACTGCTATATCTGGCCGTTGAACTTTGTCCCACTTAATGACTGTTCAGTCATATGACATGGAAAAAGAAATCCTAGACCAGTCGCACTGATCATTACATGGAGTGATTTATGCACTCCAAATATTTTGGTTCAGAATTCGACAAGGATGTTACACTTAACAGACAGTGAATGAACACTTCCAACTTTATAATACATATATATTTTCCGTGATATTTGTGAATCCCATATCAAGTGGCATTTCCTATCGCTAATAGGGGCTAACACTATAGACGGTGCAACTTTCCTCCTAATAACGTCCCCACTGTTAAAGTCTACCAGTTTTTGTTACTTTTTATGTTATAATTAGTAAAAAATAAATAAATTTAAAAAAGACAAAACAGACCTTACACCACTCTTAGCTTTGGCATGATAATAATTCTAAAAACTGATGCATGACTCAATGGAAATTTGTATCTGTGCAGCAGGATTCTTCCCATGGGGAATTGATGGGAATAAGAGTGCGCGTGCATTTTTATCTTTAAATTCTAAAAGATATGCAATATTTAAATTATGACTTGGATGACATTAAGAAGACGTTAACATGAACTTAAAAGTTGATGTAATCCATTTTTTCTATTTCAGAATTCTGAAATATGTGTTGATAGTACAAACTAATGTATGGAAACAGTTGTAAATGTTTCCATCAGGACCCATATCTTTCCCTGAAACATTTTATTCCTTTTCAATATATTATTATAGTCAGAATCCTGACTTAAAATCCCTTTGATTTCCATGTTAGTAATATTCAGAAATGGCTGAGGCCCATCAGGCGGTGGGCTTCCAGTTCACCGTGCGCCCAGATGGTGTGGACCTTAAACTGAGTCAGGAGGTCATCAAAAACATCTACCTGTCTGCAGCGACAGCATGGAGGAAGCGAGCCATTCAATTCAAGGTACAAATGCTAACCCTTCCAATCTAGCTTTGATTTGTGTGTAGTCACTCAGTAAGATTACAAACATGCCTTTGAGTGTATAATTTAATGACGGTATTTCCAATAGCTGTGCATTTTCATTCATTCATTCATTCATCATCTGAACAGAAGAATAAGATAATATTGAATCTTGTTTCCTTTCATCTACAGAACGGTGTACTGGCTGGAGTCTATCCTGCCAGTCCATCCAGTTGGCTGATAATTGTGATCGCCATGATGAGTTCCTTGTACATCCGCATGGACCCCTCTCTAGGAATGATTGATGCAATCAAGGAAAACCTACCACACAGGTCAGAAATCTTGTGCAACCATAATTTTGTCTTCCCCTGTTTTTCTTTTTGATTTCATACTCTATTGCTGACAGAGGCAGTGTTGTGCCTTTCCTGAGCAGAGACTATATGTCAGTGCAGACCCGAGCGGTGCTGGGTGCCATCCTGTTTGCCACTGGACTATGGCTGTTCCTCATCTACCTTTTGAGATACACTCTCAAAGCTCTACTCTCCTACCACGGGTGGATTTTTGAATCCCATGGAAAAATGAGCACATGTACCAAAGTGTGGCTGGTAAGTGTGTCCTTCTGTCTCTCACTCGCTCTGTCTGAATCTTTAATCTTATGATGTTTGCCATTAAATTGTCTTGCTTCCAGTACCCCATCTATTAAGTGTCAGTGCAGAGAATATGGTTGATTCTTGTTCAAATCTGTTATAAAGGGTCATTATGTATCCTATAGAATGATGTCCTGGGTGTTATTTGTTTGTTACCAGAGCCTGGTGAAGATGTTCTCTGGGCGCAGGCCGCTGCTCTACAGTTTCCAGGCCTCCTTACCCAGGCTCCCTGTGCCCAGCGTGGATGATACAATTCACAGGGTATGAAATTACACTGAAATTACCTTCCATGACCACAAACACCCAAGTGAATGGGGCTTCTTGAAATAAACAACATGGAAACACACTAGATGCATGCATGTTTTTATGTTGTTTCTAAATTTCACCATTTGTCATGTTATGCCTTGAGCAATACCACATGTGTAACTTTTACATCTAACCTATCTAGCACTTTCACTAAACATGCACAATGAATACTTTTTGGTGAATGTAGCTTGTTAGAACATACAGACATAGTTCAACTGTACCACCATCTACTGTTCTAGCTTCCTTCCTGCACCCTGAGAAAGCTTTTGCTGGCTGTCTTCCCGGTTTCCTCTGTGTGTATCTCAGCTGTTCTATATCAGCTGTGTTTCTACATAACACAGCTTCTTTGTCCTGACAACACACAACATGTTTCCTCCACAGTACCTGGAGTCAGTCCGTCCTCTGCTGGACAGTAAGCAGTATAACCAAATGGAGAGTTTGGCCAATGACTTTAAAGATTCCAAAGCAGCACAGCTGCAGAGATACCTTATTCTAAAATCCTGGTGGGAAACCAATTATGTGAGTAGTGTTTACAAGTTATGCAACATGGGAACTCAAATTCAATTGAATCATAATGTTATACAGTAATAATGTGTTACCTTCTCTAGGTAAGTGACTGGTGGGAAGAGTACATCTACCTCAGGGGCAGGAGTCCTATCATGGTGAACAGTAACTTCTATATAATGGTAAGATAAACTGTCACTAGGTTATACCAGTGGAGTGTATTAGTAACGTTATTTTTTTAAAATCATATTGATACAGTTTAAAGGTGGGAAATGAGTACAAAAAATATAATAATTGTTCAGGAGAGGTACGAAATAAAAAAATCCTCTAGTTCTCGACCCATTACCTTGCTAAATGACCTAAATAGTTATTAATAATATTAATAATTGTTATCAAATGTTTGGAATATGTCTCTTTTAGTGATTTTTTTTGTATTGTGCTCTGATTTCTGTTGACTGAATGTGTCTGCTTTGTCTCTGTGGTGAATGTATTAGGACCTCCTGTACGTGACCCCAACACACCGACAAGCTGCACGGGCAGGGAATGTGGTTCATGCCATGCTGCAGTACAGACGCAAACTGGAACGTGGTGAACATGCGCCGGTAATATTTGCCACGACTTTACTACCACTCTTTTCTAAACTGGTGTGTAGTTGGGATCAAAATGAAGGCAGAGTTCAAAGATAGGTGTGGTCCGAGCAACATCAGAAGTAGGGAGATAGGAAGAGGCCATTGTCCCCCACTTTACGCCCGTGGCCTGATTTGACGTTGCGCCTAGTGTGATCCCATTGCAAGATGGTCTCTAGTTCTTCTCTGTGATGCTTGCTTTTTCTTTTTTCTTCTTAGCTGAGGGCTTTGGGGACCGTTCCTATGTGTTCGACTCAGATGGAAAGGATATTTAACACCACCCGCATCCCTGGGATCGAAACAGGTGAACAACTGGTCCGTACATCCTAAAGAGTAAATCACATGCATCAGGCTGACCTGGATTGAAAATTGATGTCATAGCACATCAGCTGCTACTTTGTCTAACTGACTTTCACTAATTGAGGTATGAACAGAAGTGCAGCTAGATTGAAAGTTTCATCCCCCAGCCCAATGTGCTCCAGTGCGGATTTACCCACTGACAACTATACTGCAGGTTCTCAGGATTAGGGATGTGGGAAAAACTGTACATAAGCATTTTGGCGGTTGCTTATATTTCTATATAGTCTAGTATTTCATCTTTGAGATTAGCTATCTTCAGCTTTCCTCTTGTTTCGTCCTGTGTCCACACATGATTCCTTTTCTTGTTGACCCTTCCCTGCAGATATTGTTCAGCACCTGACTGACCGTAAGCACCTGGTTGTCTACCACAAGGGTCGTTTCTTCCAAGTGTGGCTGTACACTGGAGGGCGCCACCTCTTACCCAGTGAACTTGAGACACAGTTTCAAAGGATCCTCAATGATACATCAGAACCCCGGCCAGGAGAACTGAAATTAGCTGCCCTGACTGCAGGAAACAGGTCTTCAATCACACACACACACATGCACAGGACACATATGCACATGCACACACAAAATAAAAAAAACTGTATTACCCTGACATCCCCTTCTAGAGTTCCATGGGCTCGGGCGCGGATTAAATATTTTAACCAGGGAGGAAACAAAGTGTCCCTGGATGCCATTGAGTCAGCGGCCTTCTTCCTGGCACTAGATGAGGAGCCGCAAGGTTATGACCCCGCGAAGACCAAATCCCTTGACAGTTACGCCAAATCCCTGCTTCATGGAAAATGTTACGACAGGTAGGCGGAAAAGTCCTCTGGGAAGGGAAGTGCTCTGCTATTGGCTGCAGCATTGGTTAGAATTGATTTGTTTCGCTAATACAAACAACTTTGTTCTTTCTTTTTGGTGGTTAGGTGGTTTGACAAGTCTTTTACCTTGGTCTCCTATCCAAATGGAAAAATGGGGGTAAATGCTGAACATTCTTGGGCCGATGCACCAATTGTAGGACACATGTGGGAGGTATAAAATGTGTGCTGATATTGTATTTCAAAACAATGATTCAAAGTCGGCAGATGACTGCAGCCAGCATTTCCTGTTGTGTAGTATGTCCTTGCAACAGACTGCTTCCATCTTGGCTACACAGAGGAGGGACACTGTAAAGGGGATGTGAACAAAGGCCTGCCTTATCCCACTCGACTACAGTGGCAGATTCCAAAGGAGGTACAGTAGATCTTTAAAGGGGATGTATTATGCTCATTTAAAGGTTCATACTGTGTTTTTACTAGAACATGTTTTACATGCTCAATTTCAGAAGAACATTATTTTTTGTCTGAATATACCTGTATTCGCCCTCTTAAAATCCCCCTCACAAAAAAGCCTAGATCAGATTGGTCAGCATTTTCAGGTATTTTGCATCTGCGCACATCTGTGCTATGATACTTTTACAGTATTTATAGAGCACCTTGAACTGCTTCATAATCACAAAAGACAAAAATCTCACTTTTTCAATATGGGATCTTTACATCATTTATTGCCATTGACCTGTTTGAATTGTGTTTAATAGTATTTGCTGTATTAGCTGTGTTTTCATCCCCAAGTTCATCAGAATATCTTTCTGTTTTTTTCCTCCCTTAGTGCCAAGACATTATTGAGACTTCATACCTGTCAGCCAAGCAGATAGCTGATGACGTGGACTTTCATGGCTATCTGTTTAATGAGTTTGGGAAAGGACTCATCAAGAAGTGCAGGACTAGCCCTGATGCCTTTATTCAGCTGGCGCTCCAGCTGGCACAGTTCAGGGTAAGGCTGCCATCATCGTGACATTATTGCTCACTGTTGTCTTTTGAAAGTTTGATTATATCATCCACCATCACTTAGTGAGTTGAATTCATCTGCTTTTTAGGATCAGGGATCGTTCTGTCTGACGTACGAGTCATCAATGACTCGTATGTTCAGAGACGGTCGGACAGAGACGGTACGCTCCTGCACATCTGAGGCCGTTGCATTCGTCAGAGCCATGAAGGATGCGAGTGCAACAGTAAGCAGAACACAACCACACACACACAGAAACTCTTCAAATAAATCAGGAACACACATAGAACCAAAGAGGTGTGTTGAATTTGAATGATGGTTAATTTCGCAATATGCATTTGTAGTGGATTCACAGGTGGGTCCAGCAGAGTTAAAGACATTAAAATCCTTTATTGTAGTAAATATTTATATTTTGTCTTTGCAGATCAGTTAGACTTTGGACATAACTGGTATCAGATGTGTGTTATCTGGCTTACAAATTCACAATCAGAGACATGGTGTATCTACACCTGCTGTAAGTTGGAAAGGTCTCGCTGTGAGAGGTCATATTGTGCTGTTTAGGACTTGGTCACCAGGACCTAGAGGCAATGTGTCTCTGCATATCAGTACCCTGGACTCTGAACTCTCTGATGTTCTGGCTGGGTTAAATTGACACTTGCATAAACGGGAATAAGGAAACTTTGATACGATGATAATGTCATATGTTTTTATGATCAGAATGCCCAAAGACTTGCCCTGTTTCGGAAGGCAGCAGATAAACATCAAAACATGTATCGTCTGGCCATGACTGGTTCTGGTATCGACCGTCACCTCTTCTGTCTCTACATAGTGTCCAAATACCTTGGTATCGACTCGCCATTCCTTAAGAAGGTTAGAACTGTTATCATCTATCATCTCAACATTTTGTGGTTTCTGATTCCCATTTTTTCTCTTAACCTACCCATACAACGTCCCTTATCTACCCTAACATTCAATGCATTTGCTCATAGGTGCTTTCAGAGCCCTGGAAGTTGTCTACCAGCCAGACTCCACAGCAGCAGCTCAACTTAGTTGACATCA
Organism: Echiichthys vipera; assembly: GCF_963691815.1. Classification (NCBI taxonomy): domain Eukaryota; kingdom Metazoa; phylum Chordata; class Actinopteri; order Perciformes; family Trachinidae; genus Echiichthys; species Echiichthys vipera. The sequence continues at coordinate 9,425,289 of NC_139832.1, read as the reverse complement.
ACAAGTTCCCTAAATATGTGGGTGCTGGTGGTGGGTTTGGCCCAGTGAGTTACATTGTTTTATTTTGGAGATGCGCACAAGTTACATAGTCGTAACGTTTCACCCTGTCGTCCTGATCTGGAAGCGTTTTGAACAGTAACACCTCTTGTCTACCACCAGGTGGCTGATGATGGTTATGGTGTCTCTTATATCATTGTTGGGGAAAATCTCATCACATTCCACATCTCCAGCAAGTTCTCCAGCCCTAACACAGTAAGAGCACAACATTAAAGCAATGCATATTATCTATCAACCTGTATACTGTTGGTGCTATCTCTCAAAATTCAACACCCTTTCTGTATATCTCTGTTTCTGCCTTTTTGGGTGACCTGCAGGACTCATGCCGGTTTGGTCAGCACATTTGTAAGGCCATGCTGGATATCCAAGCACTTTTCAAGCCTGAAAATGATAAGATGGTGGAGCACACAAAGCCTGCACAGGTGGAAAATGGGAAAAAGCACATATAACAGTGAAGTGGTATGCTGGACTGACTCCCAGACAACCTGCGAGTCTTTGTCATGCATCATTCATGAAAACAATGTTCTGGTCACTGACTGCACTTATGATCTTTTTGCTTTTCTGGTGGGTCACATTATAGGAGTTTGTCATTCCACTCAGTCAGACTAACAGAATGGTTTTTAATCCTCTAATTTATTTCTATTTTATATGAAACCTTCCAGAGTGTGTTGTTTTGGTGCTGAGGGAAAGATGCAATCTTTAATTCTGTTTTTGCAATTGTTGTTTCTTCCTCCTTTTTGTCAGTATATGCCATAGACTGTATATAAAGCTAATGCAATGTAATAAATATGAATACTCTTTATATATGGTCTATGGTTTGTGCATATGGAACTTGTAAAGAACTCAGTAAGTTTAGAGCTATAAACGCTTGGTTACATGCCAGTATTTATAAATTGCTGTTCACTTGAAGTTGTCATCTTTGATCAGAATATAAGTTCATTATACATCTGTTACATACAGCTCACATCACCGTCCATCATCTGCAACCGCTAATCCCTAGCTCACATCACCTGTCGTGCAATTAAAATGTAATCGTACGAATCACAACATTCATCACACTGTAACTGATTATTTTAATTTTCTTTTACAAATCTAAACACTCGTATAAACACTTTTAATAAATCAAAAACAGACACAGTAAAACAATCTATTAAAAGAGAAGTTTATTTTGAGAGGTATGGTGGAGGTCATATTTTGTTGTTCTTGTTATTTATATGAACATTTACACAGGCCTTCCAGATTGATCCAGGCTATAAGGATAAACAAAAACAATCTGGATTTTGATCAGCTGAAAGCTTCGCAACAGTAAGTCAGACTGCTCGGAGCAACATGGAGAGCAAAACTAAATGCACCAGATCTTGAACAAAGGCCACAAACTCACTGAATAGAGTGCAACTCGGACTGCTTTTAACAGTTGCACAATTGCATGACCAAATAATGCAAACTCTACACACCATATTACCTTAAATATGAGGACATATTGGAAATGCAGATGGTAGAAGGTTCATCTCCTGAGGGGTATGCAGACTTTTCATCACCACAATTCTCTGACTCAGGTCAATGCACAATGAAGCAACATCAATTGTTGCATGTAAAAATAAAAAAAATCAATCTGCAGTTTTTATGCACCATCTTCTATTTGAATATTTATTAGTTGAGGTGGGGATAATACAAAAAGTCAAAGTAATAAAAACAACAACAAGCAATTCTGGTCACACTCTTTCTTTCAAGGCATCAGTTACAGTAAAGAACTAAAACTAGGCTTTATAACTGTACAAAGTGAATGGACAAACATGATGAGAGCCATTTAAAAGACCCAGAGAAGCAACAGACACCAGACTTCCTAAGATTCAAAATGAATCAACAGTATCACATTATCGTCTTCATCATCATAACTCCCGCATCAGAAGCTGCCTGCCAATCACACACATTTAACAACAGAACACAACATACATGAAAGGCAAATGGATTTTAAGTATGCTCTAATTCTTACCTATTTTTTATCATGGAGATACTGCAGGTCGAGTCCACTGGGTGAAGACATGCCCCCTCGGGCCACTGTGTGGGGCTGTTTTTGTAAATGTAGATACACGCCAAACCAGTCTTTTCTGTGTACATACTATTTTGTGTATATATTTCAACACTCTAGAATGGTTTTGTAGTTTATGAGTCTAAAACTCGGCAGAGCTTTGGGGTTTCCGGTCTATGTTGCAGCAAAGGAGGATTAAGAAGTTGCACCAGGAGTTGGGTTGACATTCTGCGTGGCTGCCTGTGGTGCCACCTCTATGATCCGTGGCTTGTCAATGATGCGAGCAGTGCGGTTTCCTTTTTCTACAATTCCGATAATCCACGCTTGGTGGCCCTCGCCGTATTTTGGGGATTTGATCTCGGCACAGAAGCGGGCAGCCTGCTCCCGAGGCAGACAGATAAGCAGGCCTCCTATAAAGAAAAGGAGATTTTGTTAGTCACAGGGGTCTCAAATGCAGCAGGGATGACTGAGTCTTTGTTGTTGTGGCCTCCAGAACATGCATCAGCCTTCCACTGCTGTTTTTCTATGTTGGGCATTTTGTTATTTGTATTTTTCAAAACATTCAAAATATGCAATGGTAAATGAGGAAAGAAAATAACAGAGCAGCGCGCACACGCACGCACGCACGCACGCACGCACGCACACACGCACGCACACACACACGCACACACACACACACACCTGATGTTTCAGGGCAGGTGCCGTGCATAAGTCCAAACATGTTTCCACAAGCCTTTGACACAGCGGCCATCTTGGCGAGAACTGGGAGGTTGTGGATGACAAATGACACCTCACTTCGTTGTTGCCGTGCCAATGTCTGAGCGTGGCCAAGGATGCCAAACCCTGTGATGTCGGTGGCTGCGTGAGCGTTGAAGGTGTGCATGAGACCAGCCGCTACAAGAGAGAGAGAGAGAGAGAGATATGATCTAGTGCTAACAATCACAAAGACTGTCGGGCCAAACATTATGTGCCATCTTGATAGCAAGCAAATAACCAGTCTTTTTTAAATAATTTGGGTACATAGAAAAGAACATTATCTTTAAGTATTTTGAAGTTATCCCAGAATGTTGTTTCGTTTTTTTGCATTATTACAGTATAAGCAGAGGATAATTCTGTTTACAAAAAAATGCCCCCTCCGTTTCTCTCTGCCCAACAGCTGATGCAGTGATGCCCAGATTAACACCCCGAATAACTGATTAAAGCAGTTTTGAGTGGGAATTAATGATTTGGACATATTCATAGAGGTTTTACCTGTCCTGTTGAGCCGAGCCATGTTCATCATGGCTTCATGGTAGGCCAGCTCTACATCCTCCTGGGTTACCACCAGCTTGATTTTGTTCCATTTCTCAGGCTGAGAGATACAAACAAAAAAAACCCATACAGCTAATGTCATTAGTGTGTATCCTAAAACAATTAGTGCTGAAGAAAAAATATTTGTGAATTAGCAGATGGACTTACAATGTCTAGCCACTGGTGTACTGCAACGGCCACTTGTGTTCCAAGCGGCTTGGTCAACACTAACACGTCTCCTGGCACTGCATTGTCTGGCCTGAGAAATGTCAGACAAATCATTATCACAACATAATTATTATTATAATATATATATATATATATATATATATATATTTAATATATATATATAAGAAAATATGCAGTACTCATTCCTACATGATAAATTCATTGGGTTGACAGACTGTCGTAGCAACTCCTCCCATCACCACCCAGGGGTTGAGTACCGTCTGTCCTCCTGTTACAGATGTGCCTGCCTCCTCCGATGCGTCCTTGAATCCCTGGATGATCAGTGGCATAACTTTGTCTCTCTCCTTTAAAGACCCCAGGAAATTCAGAGCAGAGAAAGAGTCCAACAGAAAAAAAAGATAGATCATTAATATCTCTCTCAACACAGTCTTTAATAACTGTTGAGTAACATGCATTTTTATGGTTTAATTGATTGCTTCTTTGCAGTTATTTGATCCAAAAGTGAACGCGTCAACTGACATGCCTCTTACCTTCTCTGACATTTTGTTGCTGACTCCGAGAAGCATCAACATGTTGTCACACTCTGTCACTCCCATGGCGTACAGGTCACTTAGAACATTGGCACAAGCAATTCTTCCCTAGAAAATAGAAATACTGAAAATTAAGCAAATCAGGAGTTGGTGTGTAAAGTAGGCCTATGTCAGACCCAATAATACAGACAAAGGATTATAACAGTGTCATCCTTCCTTTAATAAATAGATACACGGTTGGGGAAAAGTAATACCCATAATAAAGAATATCCATACCATCATGTAGGGGTCATCCACAATAGGGTAGATGTAATCTGTTGTCTGGACCAAAGAAAGGCCTCCATGTCTGAGGGGGATCACACAGGTGTCCATTCCTATGCCTTCAAAAATAAAAGAGCTCTGTATGTGATATTTTGAAGAGGTTTATCATTTGGTACTATACATACAACATCTTAAGGAAAGAGCAGAATTTGACTGCTCAGCTTTAAAGGAAAAGGAAAGGATCAAATTACTCTCGTTTTAGTGAGTCTACACTGGTTGCATGTCTATCTCATAACGGAGGGCCAGAATTTACTAAACAACTTTAAAGCAATTCAGTGTTTTGTACTCTGATGCATTTCTTGCTCTCTCACTAAATTGGAGTCAATATTGTCTGACCATTTGTCACTGCTTACATATAATACAGCACCTAGTCTTCAATGTCACCGCATATCTGTTTTTTCACCACAGAGGAGAACGCTTGTCACACCTTGTGAAGCCTTCACCTTAATCATTTATTGTACTATACTGTATATTTAGCGTTTCATGAGTTGTGGTTTGTGTGGTTAGAACAGCTACTGTTGTTTGCAAAAGCACTTTGAATCGTATTTGTTGTTATTTTAGTGCTATATGAAGCTCATATTTACCTAATCGGGGCATAACTGCCCCCAGGAACTGTTCATCCTCTTGATAGTGGTTCTCTTGTAGGGTTTCTAGCAGTTTCTGTAACACATCTTGGGGTACCTGTGACCAAAGACAATAACCATTATTAAATCATATTCATTATGTAGCAGAATGCTTATTATTTGTATGACTGTGCAAAAGATAATAATGCATCCAAGGCAGATTTTGGATTTTAAGGAATGCCAACCTTGCAGCCTGTGCCCTTGAGCTCGGCAAAGCGTGTGAGTCTGAAGTTCTTGTCCAGCTCATAGCTTTCGGGGTTAAAAGACTCCCTCACGGACATGTCTGTAGAAGCTCTGGGTCTTCACCACTAGAACCACATCAATGACTGAGACAAACAACAAAATTGGTGATTAAAAAGCATTGTTTGGGTGTCACAAGGGCAGGGAGAAAATCATGTTCATTTGTGTAGACTTAAATAATAATAATAAGAAATAATAACATAAACCTCAGTTCATACACTGCATTAAAATGCCAAATCACTCATGTGATATCCACAAATGTGCTCCTTTGTGCATCTGATCATTTCAAGTGAATCACAACTCAGTACCTTTGTGTAGCTCGATATTATTATTTTAGGGCTGCAACTAACAATCATTTCTACTGTCAATCCATCTTGGTTTATAAGTTAATCATTCAGTCTATATAATTTACAATGTTGGGGAAAAGCTAGTTAAAATGTCATAAAAGCCCTCTGCTAAGACTTTAAATGTTTTAGTTTGTAAAATGGCATTGACATTGGATAAATTAAGGGGGGAGGGTGCATTTTGGCACAACATTAATTAAATCCTGTCAGTTAAATCAGGAAAGTAAATGTTGTTAAGTCTTACAAGGCATTCAAAACTCTTGAAAAACCTCTGTGTACAAATCCACCACTGGAAACAAACAAAAACCCACAATGAACTTGTGCAAACTGATCAACTCTGTATACTTTCGGGTTAATCAAAAATAGGAAACACTTGGCCAGCTGGTGGATGAGTCAGACGAGTTACTGGTAAAGTATAACCCTAGTTTATTGATTAAACTGCTGTACGTTGCTGAAGGGGCCCTTGGTCGGTTTGTACACAGTGGGAGTGTTCAAGAGGCAAAATGCTTCTAAGTTCATTCAACCCTGAGGCACCACTGGCTTAACAATATGAGTGCCTGACCAGTCCAGAGTATCCGATTATAAACTACTAGGGCCCCCAAATGAGCAGAAAGGGACAGCCACATCTTTCACGCTTGTGTCTGTTTTGCTGGAAAGACAGTTTCTGTTTGCATGCTAACGTTAGCTCTCGCTTGCAAACGGTGATCGGTGCATGAGGTGATGAGCATTAAGCAGCTCTGTGTAACAAAAGATCCGAGTGTGCCTGTTTGCGGACTGTACGTCATTTAAAACACACACACACACACACACAAACACACACTACAGCTTAAATGTAACCCATAGTAGCGGAAACATAGTGCCAGCTCGTTCCCCGTGTAAGTTGAAAAGTTGCCGTACAGAGCGCCGAATAAAAATGTCGGCGGCGGAAAAAATTAACCCTTTCCTGTCCCTCGCCATGCGATGTGTGCAACATCAGAGTTCGTATCAATAAAAACCGCCCTAAACAGGCTACTTGTGCAATGTTTGTGATGCTATGGTGCAGTATGAGTGTTTACAATTGTCCTAAATGCGATTTTAGGACCAAAGCGGAGTTATATTCTTGTAACATTTCCCCTTTAATTGCTATGTCCAGTTTATTCTTACCAGCTTCACGTTAGCGGTGGATCCCGACAGAAGAGCGGGGACAGCACCAGAATGCATTGGGGCTAGAATCAGGCGTCCTCCGAGAAAGCCTGACGAAAAGTCCGACACATTTGTATTTTAACTCGGAACTAGACGTCGAAAAGATAAAGCTTTCACGTATAATTAAATGTATGTTGTTGCATATACGATAGGGATCACGTTTTGTCTTCATAAAACAATATACGGTTTATAATACAAAGAGGACCTCGCGAGATAGCAAAGGGTCCTCAGCCTGTGCAGTGGTGGCTTTAACATCCCCTTTAATGAGCTCTGGAGTCTGGCAACAAAATCTCTACAATGGAGTGTACCTTTAATTTACTGTTTTCCCTCCAATTGCACCCTCAACAACATAACGTTGGCTGGCTGGAAGTGGGGGTACTCAACAAAGGCTGAGGCTTATAAACTTACATTTGTGAATTTGTATCTTTTGATACGATGATGTTAATGTTGCAACAAATATTTTGTTACAGTGTGTGTGTTTATCTATTTATTTATTTTACACATTAGAACAAAACTATAATGTTTATTGAGGTACCAATGTGTATCAGAAAGAAATCCAGCAATTGTACGTTTTTTTCCCCTGATTTTCTTTTGTTTTTAATCTTCTAGCATATTAAAAAGTACACACTCAAAGACAAAATGGCCACAAAACCATATTTAATGGTGGAAACAATTATTAATTTCATATGCACAGTAAGCGGAAAAATTAAAGAGAATTGTTATTCCATCACAATATTACGACAGTAGCACAACAGATATGCATGGCCTAGATATCCGAATAAGCTAATGAACAGAAGATGAAAAAGACTCATGGAATAGTATTAGCAATATTTTGTAATTTTCAACCAGTTAAAGCCATTTTAATTTGATTTTGCTGTGACCAAAAACACATCAGATATTTACTTTCGGATATAGGCTAATGTTTTAACAAGGCTAATGCATTGCACATCACACTCGATGAAGTACTGGTCACTTAAAAGGCACAATCCCTGATGGAAAACTTTCCGTAAAAAGTTATTTGTTCAAAATATATGAATGCTATACCGGTACAGTACTTTGTCTTGTTTAAAACTTGTGACTCAATAATGACACGTGAGAGGCAAGTTAAAGCTGTAACCTATAATGTAAACAGTAAGTCACTTCTTAACATGAAAATAATCTGACTTTTTTTAACCACTGTAGTGTCTATTGGCATAAAATGCCAGATCCCAGTATCAGTCAAGTAAAATGTCTGAAAGACCATAAAAAGTGGAGCGTGTGTGTGTGTTTGTGTGTGGAATATTATCAAGCAGGCTTCTTTTTCATTTAGGACTATTTTTTCATTCAGGTTAAATCCTTTTTCCATAACACAGAGCAGATTACAGCTGCAAAGGAAATTTATAAAGTGGCAAACCGCATCAAGTTAGAAAAAAATGAAGACAAACAAATCTGCTGTAAGGCCATTGTGGTAGCCCTCGAATCAGCCGGTTATGTTCAACACCGTCCCCTCCACACTTGCAGGCTTGTTATAGTCGCAGCCTATAAAGGCAGGAAAGAAGGAATAACCTTAAAATATAAAATATCACTACCACAAAAGCCTCAGTACATTTGTGTGTGCATGTAAAATACAAATGTCACACATTTGGTGGATTTTGTACGGGCACTCATCCTTTGAAAAGAAGATAGATACATGGTGTGAAGATAATTAGCTGACATTTTGGGAAGCTGTGTGCAAATGTCAGATGTCACAGAAACAGCGTGACAAAGACATATGAGCTGATGAGTGACCAACAACACTAGTTTGTGTGTGCGTTGTGACAGTGAAATGGGGAAAGTTAAAGACATGATGGGCTCAGAGAGGGGCTGATGGAAAGATGTTGTGAGATTGAGTAATGATATAAGGCCTGCAGGTGCAAACACAGATGTACGTGTGTGTGTGTGTGTGTGTGTGTGTGTGTGTGTGTGTGTGTGTGTGTGTGTGTGTGTGTGTGTGTTTGTGTGTGTGGGTGTGTGTGTGTGTGTGAGTGTCTTTTCATTGCCTGTATGTGTGAACATTTCAACATGAGGTTCATACTTGTGGAAGGTCCATTTAAGACTTCTGCTTCTGCAGCATCTGAGGAGTCAAAGGACAAACAAGGTTTACCTGATGTATTCACAGAAGGCCTTCTCTTTGACTGGTTACTTTATAATTAACTTAACTAGTAAACTAACTACTTTAATCTAAATAAGTTAACTTCCTTTAACAGTGCTCTCTAATCATAATCATAATACTTGATAAAATAATATATGTAAACGTATACAGTAAGCTTTGTCAACAAAAGGAAGAAAATAGGGGGGGGAACTTAGCAGCAGACTCTCTACCAGTACCTCTTTTCAGCCTCCTCCTGGCAAGTTTGATCTGATCTTGAAGGATCTGAACCCAGTCTCTCGGCCCGGGCAACTTCTCTATTCTGTGCTCAGTGCAGTATTTCTCTGTAAACACTGGACACATTTCACACAACAACTATATTATTTTTAATTAATTATTTCATGACCGAAAGAACGAGGTCGCGGGTACAAGCGGCCGAAATGGGTTATCTCAGGAGGGTGGCTGGAGTCTCCCTTAGAGAGAGGGGCAGAAGTTCAGCCATCCGTGAGGAACTCGGAGTAGAGCCGCTGCTCCTTTGCATTGAAAGGAGCCAGTTGAGGTGGTTCGGGCATCTAGTAAGGATCAACCCTGGGCGCCTCTCTAGGGAGGTGTTCCAGGCACGTCCAGCTGGGAGGAGGCCTTGGGGAAGACCCAGGACCAGGTGGAGAGACTATATCTCCACACTGGCCTGGGAACACCTTGGAATCCCCCAGTTAGAGCTGGTTAATGTGGCCCGGGAAAGGGAAGTAATAGACTACTAAAGCTGCTGCCCCCGCGACCCGACCCCGGATAAGAGGTTGAAGATGAGATGAGATGAGATAATTATTTCATTACTGTGTCATACTGTTGGACTCTAGCACACAGAGACTAATTCACATCTTACCTTTAATCGCACCCACAATGTTCTGGTCCAAGCCCTTACGGTTATCATTGAGCCCTCTCTTCCTTTTACCATTTGGCAAAGAGTTAGCCAGCGTGGTATCGTCAAAGAAGGCACACACCTGAACACATAGTTTCTCCATGTTAAAACATTATTGAGCCTTTTCTGAATGTAAAGCTTATTCAGTGAAGTAAATTATTAGATTGTTGTTTTTGTTGTTAATCAAATGTGAGTAACCAGTGATACCCCATGACTGCAAAGTCACACAATCAAAAGACTCTTAAAAAAACATATCGATGGTGCACCAGTTTCCGGAACAGCAGGCTGCCAGAGCGTGTATAGTTGACCAGAATGGAGTCTAGCTGAGCCTTTGAGATATACACATCATGATCCTCTGCAAGCCGCACCTCAGACTGAAAAAGAATCAAACAGCACATGCTGTGATGTGTGAAGTGTGATGGAAATGATAAATTGCAAACATTAGATGAATTCACTGTTTTAGTAAAGAAAAAGAGAGAATACAGGAACTGCAAAGTCGCTGTCATGAACTGTTGTGTATATATATATATATATACTGTATATATACGGTAAGCTATATATCATGTCCCCCTAAAGTTAGCATTTGAGAGCCAAAGAGGTCAGGGGAAAATTTCAAATCAGTCAAACATGCCAAAGAGAGAACGTTTTATAACTTAGTTCTGTACCTTCATAAAATTCTGGGAGAAAATGAAAGCAGCATTATATAGTTGGATGAATTCAACACGTGTATTTCTCCCTGCCAATTCTAATGTGTTAGGTTGAGCTAAGGTAGAAAAGGGTATCATATTTTTATCTCAGTGTAATAAAGTATACATACATTTAAAAACATTTTGACAATAAATTCTTCAGCAAGATTAAGTTAAAATTCATCAGTACTGTTTCACTGGCAGTACAGTACACTGAAATAATAAAAATAATTTTAGCTCCCAATTAAGCACAAAAACCCCATGGGAACATTTACATTGACATGCAGATTACCTCTAACGACTGGGGTTCCCTTTGCTGGTTCAGGAGAGGATTGTGTCTGTTGTCGACAGTTACTGGATTGCTCTGAGTTGGCAGCACAGAAACCTCAGAGGAGACAGGATGACTGTTGGGTGTAGATGAGCCTTGCTCTTGCTCACATTCCTCCCTCTTTCCAGATTCCGCAGATGCAGACATAAGTGGTGATGCCTCAAGAGGGGCAAGAGAAGCTCTTCTAGTACTAGACACAGTCAGTGGTGCCACTTTATAGATTGGCCTCCTCTTGCGGGGCCTACAGCGAGGAGCCGGGCCTGGTGATGCCACCTGTTCCTGTCTTAAGGATGCTAAAAAGACGGTATCACATTATCATTTATCTTTCTCACAGTGTGAGTGTTTGTGTTTATCTACTGACCTTTTTGAGTCTGCATGAGCCTCCTCATGGTACGCAGTTCCTGCAAAATAGCCTGCAAGGTGCCCTTACAGTTACACATACAGCAGGGGGCTTCTGGTACAGCAGGAGGGAGAACATCTGCTGGGAAAAATCAGTCGTATGTTGTCACTGATTGTCTACTTAAACATGCATACACATACGGTTGCAATGTGCTTTCTTGCTTTGGCATTGATAACAAAGTGTGTGTATGTGTGTCTATGAGTGTTTGACTGTCTTGCTTCTTTCTACATTAATTGATTGGTATTCAGCTCTAGAAACCATTTCCTTCCCCTTTAAACCTGCTTTTGTACTCTACCGTTAGCATCGTTCATTTTGATCAGATCCTTGGTATTGTTGAGGATCCTCAGGGCTTTGGAGCGGGTGCTGTACTGTCCACAGCCTGGACCGTTGACGATGGGGGTGGACATGGATGAAGGTGAAGGCCCTGGGTCCCCTGCAGGGTTCCAGCTGGTGCTCTGGTGGTCCTCTAATACAAGAGATGACGACGCAGGCTGATGAACCCAGGTCAGATGTCTATCCTGGGGCTCCTGTGTTAAGCTGCCCTGCTCTGTTACCACACGCTGATATACCCTGCCGGTCTTATCACTCAGAAGCCTCATCATTCCTGTGATTTGCCTCTTGATCTCCACACCCTCATCCCCCAGCCAAACTATGTTGAGAGAGAGAAGGGTGTCGTTATAATGAGTGAGATCTACCTATATATCATAGAAATTAACCCACACATACCCTCAGGCACAGCAGTATCCTTAGGTTCCCCATTGACTTCTTTGCTGCTGGAATTCATCATGTATGAAGGAGCAAAATCTGTGAGAGAAAGTGTAAGGTTTGGTTTTAACAGCTGTGATGACATTAAAACTTCATTTCACAATATGCCCTGTGTGACAGACAGTTGCAGAATGGTGTCTAGGCCGTTTACAGTGTATGTGCAGGCTGATAGGAGCCGTGATGTCAACCAAAGCCGAACCCTCCTCCCATCCCATGCAGAAACCACCACCTGTAGGTGCTATGAAGAAGTGTAGCCAAGAGAGGTGGCTTAGGGGAGGTGTATAGCTTCAGCAGAAAGTGAACAATTTAAGGTGCACGTTCAGAATGAGACATCTTTTCAGATTTTGCATTATTTGTTATATAATTTTAATTCATTTTTGAATCTATGTCGAGACTGATGTCCGGGGAGGTTTTCCATGCAGACTAAGACTTATCAGAGTAAGCTGTTGGTTAAAATCGAGACACAGATCGTGGGCATTGTCGTGGCCATCGCTTTTGTTTACAGAGTCGTCACTGCTGGCACACAGCGCCAGACAAACACCCAGACACAGACGCGCGTCTTGCAAGGTCTTGCATTAATTCAGCAGCCTTACCTTCATCCGTGACCAGTTTAAAGCTCTGTGACTTCCTCCTCCTCTTCCTTTCCCCAAACTCCATCTTCAGGGGGGATTTAGTCAGTAAATCGTGAAAATCTAAAATCGCTCTCCAGAAAGACGGACTCAGTGACCGGGATAAACACTCAGCGGATTCACTGTGCGTCTGCCTTATTAATCAGTTAAATTTCTCCTCAGACTGCGCTACAGATCCTGTCATCGGCACATTTCGCCGTGTTGAACTGAAATGGACCTAATAAATGCTATTATATGATCTATCCCCGTCCCCAAAGAGGATGCTCCCTCTTCCCTTTCGCCATGTAAATAAATTAATGACTTTAATATTAAAAATTCGTCACATATCCCTTTGCGCCACCTGATGGTATGTTCTCGTCTAAAAGGTCGAGTCACACATTTGCCACTGTGGTGTCCAAACAATGGACTGAAACATTTATATATATACTTTTTTATGGACCCACATATTATTAAGAATGTAATACTGTTATTAGTTCATTTATTTTTGTTAGGGAGATTCATTTTCTACAATAAAACATGATAATAATTCCATGACCACCTTCAATGTTTGAGGAAGCGAGTGAGACTGAAACTCTTGGCTGAGTTAGTTATGTTATCTCTTGAAGCAGACAGGACTTATGTTGTAAATCTTGTTTTTTTTTAGTCATAGTGGATATCTATATCTATCTGAATCTATCTGATGTTGTGCATCAAAGGATGAATTTTCCCTCCCTCCAGTCATGACCTCGCTTCAGGCAGCAGTATATTTTCTGAGTCACTGGCAGAAAGCAGGCATATAGCGTCGAGTCACTTATTATGACTTGTGACAAGTGCAGGCCAGTCACGTTGGTGTTACTTTTTACAGTATTTCCCCAATTCTCCATTCATGTGTTGCAGGTGGAACATCAGAAGTCTGTTTGTAATTCGATTTAGTAATTTATATTTTAGAATAAACACCAAAATATAGCAACATGAAGACATCAGACAAAATTAGAAGTGTTCTGAGTAGGCCTATATAGTTTTAACCACTTGAAAAATATATTTTCATATATGTAGTAGCCCTGGGCTCGATGGTTAATAAATAGTTTCCAGCTGAGAAATAGTGGATATTTTCCAGCAGTGAAAGTTTATGAATCCGTTTGTTTTGCTGCAGCCTAATAATTACAATTATACATATATACATTATATATTTTTATTTAGCCTACTGGAACCTAAACTATAATTCTATTACAGTTACAACTATATCCAAAGAAAAAAAACATAAAGCAGTAGTTTTGTTGTTTTATGCCTAAAAGAAAGTGAAATAATAAGCTTTAATGTTGGTATATATACTAAACTCTCTAAAATACTAAATACACAGTCTGATTAAATGGTGAGTGACTCATACCAACAAGTTACTTTATTTTACTTTTTACATTTTATTGTGAAACACAATTTAGAAAATCACAATCACGCTCTTATACTGAAACTCAACAGTCGGGTTAATAGCTAACTTCCTGTTTGAGCGTCTGGTGGTAACGTTGTTGTTGTTGTTCTACATGTGAGGTTATTTGCTGAAATAAACGAGTAACGGCCACACTTACCTCGTTGAAATGGATATACTGAAGGCTGAGATCGCCAGGAAAAGGAAACTCATCGAAGACAAACAGCTCGTTGACGTGAGTAAATGATGAAGCGGCTTGTTTTGGTTAGCTTGCTAACTTAGCCCTGTTGCTAATGTTTGCTAGTTAAGTTAACGTTGCCTTTCCAGAACCATCGATGTTTTCACTTGTATTGATAGATGTATTGATACGGCGCTGGACTTACAACACACTATATAGCTAAAGTTAATGTTACACATATTAAGACCGATGGTAACAGTTAGCTAAGTTAAGATAACCCCTCAAAAGCTAGCTAATGCGTAACGTAGCGTTGACGTCACAACTCCACCGTGCATGAAATTCTAATATTTACTTTAGTATTCAGCTTAAACTTAACATACAGTTATGTTTCTCTTATGTTAACGCTATTCAATGTGATGGACAGTTGACTAGTAGCCTCGTGTGATAGCATGTTTTATTGTTTTTTATTACAAACAAAAATATCAATACACCGAGACACGTGTTCTTTCTTATATATGACTTTAATAACACAGGGGTAGTTTCTGTTTAGGTTATGACCCACATGCAGTAAAATGTCATCTTAAAATAGAGGTCGACCGATAGGGGTTTTTCTATAGCTGGTGCCGATCTTTAGATACCAGTGCAGCCGATGACCGATAAAGGATGCTGACTGTTTTTGGCTGATTGTTATCCCTCCCTTAATCTGATAAAATATAACAGTTTAATAATAACAAATTAAACAAAACATACTTAGAGATTCTATTTCTCAGCCATTTTAGCAACTATCGGAAAAACATAAAAACAACAACAAAATTATAAGGTTAGTATTTTATTTCTTTCAAGTAATATATCCTGTAATTCCATTAAAATCTAATATATTTTTGAACAAAAAAAAAAACACAGCTGATTGAGGCAATTTGGGGAAATGTTTATAGTAGCTGTAACAGTATAGGGCTCAAAACATTTTAAGCATCTTCCCAAAACTGTCTTGGCGCATGGTTTTTGTTTGTGACACTGTCACTGACGAATTGCCCTAATCTTAAGTGATTAAAAAAATAAATATAAGTAATCATAATAACAGCATTGTTTACTCATATTACCTGCTCTAAGTGCATAGACACGCGTGATGAGCATGCACTAAACAAAGCAGATGTGCCTGCGTGATAATCGGCCTAACCTGCTCCTGTGCCATCTACCCCGACTTAAAATGCCTTTGTTGAACAAAATTACTTTTCTTATTTAAGTTAGCTATTTACATGCAGTACAGTATATTGTCACATTCAGTCTCACAGAATAAAAAATAATTCTGTTGGGTAAGATAGCCTACTAGCTATTTTGTTTTAAAGATATATACGCTATATTGTCATGGTAAAAGAGAAGAAAAAGACTAATGTATGGCATCTTAGTTGCAAGAGTGTTACTATATTATGCCACTGCAGGCTCCACCACTAGTGTAATCTTACATTGTGTTGTGCATCTTTGTGCTTCCAGGACACCAAAAAATTCTTCAAAAGGTCTGATCTTGCACGCAAGGAACAAGAAGATTACTTGATAAGATGTGGATATAAGGTTGGTGTCAAGATCACTCTCTTTGTCTTGCACATACACAAACACATATCAAACACTTTCTTCACTATAGTTATATCGAAAGTTTAGTATGGCCCTCTTACTACATACTGTAGTTAAGCTTTTGTGTCAGGAAACAAAATAAGGTCAGGCATTGATGCTCAGGTGTACATTGGTGTTTGTGTTTGCTGTTTTTCCCCCAACCTGCCTCTGCTGCCTGCATCTGTAGGTTCAGAGAGAGACTCCCGAGAGCCAGGTATGGCATTGCACTGTGAAAGTACCTGACAGGATGCATGATAAAAGGATAAAACACACTGTGTCCCAAAGGCTTCCGCTTCCTTGGCACCCTTTCTGAATGTTTACTCTCTAAAGTCAGTGTGGATAAAAGCAGAAATAACATGGTGGCGATAACCTTATTTTCCAGTGCAGGTTGTTAGAAATTACCTCATGAGGGCTGGGTGTTTTGGTGCAAGACAATGAGATTAATTATACATTCAAACTCAATCAGTAAATGTATACAAATTCTATATCGGGTCTATGGAAATACAATATTTAACGAGCTCTCCACAGTTTTTAGTGTGGGATAAATTTAGTCTATTCCAGGTCATTTTGAAAAGTCATAGATTTACACAAATTTGTCGAACTACCTTCCAATATGCCACCCGTGTCGTTATTTATGCTTTAAGAATGTATTTGTATGCAGCAACCACTATGACAATTAGACTATTCTGGACCAGTTATGTGTTACAAATTTACAAACTTGGCAAAGATCACATGTCAGAAAGCAAGGCAACAAGGAAAGGAATCCACAAAGCCAAAATGGGACACAGACATGGTGTGGATTTCAGCATGGGATACTGGACTGAATTAAAGAGAATTATGTCGCCAAGCTGCACTTCTTATTTTGCTAATAATCTGTGACAGTAGCCTTGATTCTCAGACCAACGATACGTTTTCCCTGGTTTGTGTCACTAGTTTGCATTGCCTCAACAGTTGCTATATGATAAACTGTATTTCTGTTCTACTTTATGCAAGGCTTAAAATGTCAAGGCTATGTTCTTTGCACACATGCAGTATACTGTGTTATTGAGCAAGGGCCATTAGTCATTTGTTAGGCTTTTTGTAATCCGTTTTTGTTTGTTCTTTTAGATTGTGCTTTTTGTACCACAATCTACAAGTGCTGGGATGCATGTGCTTATGAAAGCATGATCTGACTGGGAGCATATCTTTATGAGTTTACTTTTTTGCAAAAAAACCCTGACAGAATATGTTTTGCCTGTGATCAAGCTTTAGGTGGTGCAGCCAGCATTGAGAGATAACACAAAATGAAATGAGATGAATCTATTATTCAAAATGCTTGCTTTTTTTGTTAAGTTATAAGGTGACTTGTCTTTATAGAAGAGCTGCAGATAAGGTAGGGATGTGAATGCGTGCAATCTAATGCATCATAGTGACACACGCACTCTTCATTCCCGAGGTCTCATCTCATAAAGACATTGCCAATGCTTTTCACATATCCCAGTTGTATTTGTTTCATTTGTATTGGCCCAGAAATGGAAATGTTTTGATATAATCAACTTCTAGACCTTCAATAACCCCCTCAATAAACAATATATTTCTGTTTCCTTTCATGCTGTCCGGAAGATTGATAAGAAAGACGAAGATGAGCCATCCACCTCAGCTAATCCAGTGTTAGAACTGGAACTGACAGAAGAGAAGCTGCCAATGACACTGTCACGACAGGAAGTGAGTCAACATAAAATATTAACACTTCCTTAGAAGTCTTTTTTCTTTCCATTTCATAAGTTAATGCGTCTTTTGCGTCACTGTGTTTGTATAGGTAATTCGACGGCTTAGAGAACGAGGGGAACCAATCCGACTGTTTGGAGAGTCTGATTATGATGCCTTCCAGAGGCTCCGAAAGATTGAGATTCTGACCCCAGAAGTAAACAAGGTAGGAACGAGTGTGTCTTCTAACCAAGGAAAAAAAAATCACAGTAACTTCTACATTGAAAACTTGCATGTCACTACCATTTCAATGTCTGGCCTTCAAAATACACATGTACCTTAACCATCACTTTTCTATGAGCCGTCACTGGAAGCAGATTTCATTGTATTGCTTTCAATAAAGCTCCAGACAAGTTCTGTGAAGCAGTGAATCTGAGTTATATTGTTCTTTAGTGAATAATAGTGGAATTTACGTGGTTGTTTTTGATGTGATTCTTTTAAATGTGTTATTGTTCTAATTTTTAAGCATAGACATTGTTTGACACTCCCTCTGTGTCTAGGGCTTGAGAAATGACCTTAAAGCAGCCATGGACAAAATTGACCAGCAGTACCTGAATGAGATTGTTGGAGGAACAGAGGCAGGAGAAGTGGACACACAGCACGACCTTAAAGTGCACGAAGAAAACACCACTATAGAAGAATTGGAGGTACATTGCTTAGTAAACAGTGCAGAATTAACAGGGTCAAGTTTTTGTGTTGGATCAAATTATGGCAATTTATTACTAACCTTTTACTAGTTTTGTTGTCAAAGCTGAGAGCTGCAGCATCGTTATCCGTCACACATTTTTATGAACAGTGTTCTTTAGTAAGTTTAGTTTATTATTTCAGTTTGTGTCTAATACTGAAACTCTCCTCCAGGCTCTTGGTAAAACCCTGGGCACTGGAGATGATGCTGGAGACCAGGAGATTATTGACAAGTTTTTGAGGGTAAGAAAATCATGCTCTACCTTTTATCTAGAGGGAGCTGTTGGACAAAAAAAAGAATCGCTAACTGGCTACTATTCATGTTGTTGAACTTCATTCATTTGAAGTGTTGATTTACATTGTTGTTAGATAGATTAATACATATTATCAGACGTTTTCATGATTGGTTGTGATGTGTTTCAACACTACCATTCAAGAACAAATGGTAATCTGTCTAGTGTCCCTCACCATTTCAATTCTTGGTAATATTTTGTCACTGGCCGCATTTCCTGTTGTGTTCTAGTTTCTTCTTGGTGTTTGGGCCAAAGATCTGAACAGCCGAGAGGACCATGTTAAGCGAGGTGTTCAGGGCAAGCTGGCCAGCGCAACTCATTCACAGACAGAGTCTTACCTCAAACCTCTCTTCAGGAAGCTCAGAAAGAAGGTAAAGTTTGTGGAGAGAGTAAAACAAGCTGCAAGGATGTTGTGTATAAGGTGTAGATATTAAGTTTTCTAATAATTCTAATTTCTCTATGATTTGTTCAGAGTTTACCAGCTGACATTAAAGAGTCAATCACGGACATCATTAAGTTCATGTTGGAGAGAGAATATGTCAAGGTATGTTATTATCTGCATAACAGTGTTTTTGACCGTGTCAGCCTTTTTTTTAAATTAATCTATTAATGTATCAACTTTATATTCAGGCAAATGATGCCTACCTGCAAATGGCCATTGGTAATGCTCCCTGGCCTATCGGTGTGACCATGGTGGGTATCCACGCTCGTACTGGACGAGAAAAGATCTTTTCCAAACATGTGGCCCATGTTCTCAATGACGAGACACAGAGAAAATACATCCAGGTGAGACACTGAAAGTATCCCCTACAGATAGTGTCTAAATCTCTACTACTGTAGTTTGGGATTTGTTTCTAGGACTGTGACCCTCACGATCAAATGTTTTATCATAGTTTTATTGTTGTTGTATCCACTAGACCAGAGGTATTCATAAGTGTGAGGCGGGCCTCCCCAGGGGGGCTCCAAACAGTTGCAGGGTAGGCTCAGTGAATGGAAGTGGAAAAATGTTACATTAGTTATTAGTTATCAAAAGAGGATCACACAAAAAAGCTTAAATGTGCTTGATTTGGTTAAAGAGATAGTTCAGAGCTATGTCTTAGGATAGAGCCTTTTTCATGTATTTGGTGGTTATGTCAAACAGCAATATTAAGCTAACTTTCAAGTAGGTTAACATGCTTTTTCCAGGTTTTGTCTGAGGTGAGGCCCACAGTCTCAGATTTTAAAGCCTATTTTACACTACAAATTAAAATATTTTTATTCTCATTTGTATTTTGATTAAGAAGAAGTGCACTGTTTTTTAGAACTAACATCTCTGTGCTTTCCGTGGAAGTGTTCTATTACTAACATCAGGAAGGTGCACATTGACTCTTCATATAGACATACAGTAACTTAATTATGTAACTGGGATTTATGGACTTTGTATGCTGAAACATGTAAACACAGTAAATCTTTTGCATGAGGTTATGCAAATGTTGCAGCCTTATTCCTCAGTGGGCAGTCACCACACCTGCATAAATGTATTCTCATAACGTGTATTAAGCTGACTGCGGATTTTTAAAGTGGATGTCAGGGGTGAGATAGCCTGACTTACTTGATGAACAGTGCAGGTATAAAGACATCCAGCGCTTCTCTCATGCGCCAGATATCAGCCATTCTCCTCCCCTTTCCGCTATCCCCGCTATTTAGGCACTGTTGATGCATCCGGGGCTTAGCATTGCACAAAACGATTGTGATTGGTTTAAAGAAATGCAAACCCACATATCCCAGAATGTTAACTCATACAGACAGAACATACTCCAGTACTAACAAAGTGCTGTGGAGATGGGTCTGGCAATGAGAGACTAGAGAGTTGAGGGTATTGGCTGGTCACATACAGTAGTTACTAGGAGTCATCTCATTTCATCAGGGTAAACGGGGTAAAGTCTATGCCATTTTAATTGCCTCGTTTTCTATTTTTCATTCTACAGGGACTGAAGAGGCTAATGACCATCTGCCAGAAACACTTCACGACTGTCCCATCAAAGTGTGTGGAGTACAACGCTCTTTAACTTGTGACCTGATCTTAATTTAGGGCAAGGCTGTCGGGTCAGTTGTATCACAATCCAAAATTTGGATTTTTCACAGCAGCTTAATTATGAGTTCTGTTATGACTTAAGTGTGGTTGTGGCAGAAATTCCCAAAAATCTTATATATCAAGGGTCTTCAAGTACACATGCATTTGAGAAAATGTGTCACTTAAAAATATTTTGGGTGGTGAGTAAAACCTGTTTCATAATGTTTCATAATTGTGCCAACTTATAAGTGAAAATATCTCAGATTTAGGTGAACATTCAACAACCCTTAAGTCTTCTTAGAAGTGTCAGGGAAACTGACGCACCTGTCATGCTATTAGTCGTCACAAGTCTTCAGTCCTACTTGAGAACATGTTTGCTTATGGACACTGAGAGGACTTCCAAACCATTGTGTCTATTTTGTACTACTTTTGTTCTGTCAATATTGGATTTCACAAGGTTTTCAAAGATGTAATTTCATGATGTTGGAAACTAAGTGTAATTTACCAAGGAAGATCCAGCAATGTAAGTTTTATTACACCTGAGATATCTATTCTTAACTCTTTATTGACATGCTAAAATCAATGCAGATTCTATGTCATGTTTGAATTTTCGGCAGATAATTAAAATAAAAACTGTCCCTGTAACATCTTATTGTGTGCTGTTGTGTTATACCAGCTGCCAAGATTATTAGTTATGCACCGTGAAAAGTTCCTTTTCATTCTGCAAGATGAATTTTGATCTGTAATTCTTGTGATTTCCTCTCTTGTCTTCTGCAGCTGGTCTGCAGAATGTGAATATTTTTAGCCTCCATAGGGTTTTTCTTTTTTTTTGGTCATTAGAAAATGTGTCTACAGAGAAACGGCCCCTGATAACAGACTCTGTAAATGTGGTTAAAGTCAATTTTTGGATTGCCCACTGTGTGACTGAAGCATTCATTAAGAATGTACTAGTCAGATGGAAATAGGCAATTAAGGAATAACTGCTCTATAAAAAAGCAAAAACCTAGATTTCCAACAACTGATTGCTTATGGAAACCTTCCAATAGTTTGCTAAGATGGTAACATCCAGCGTCACAGACTGACCTTATTACACTGAGTTACCATGGCGATCTGATCTGTTCATGGTGGTCATAGGGTGTGCTTGGTTGCTTGAATCCACGTCACCACAGTTTCGGTCTGTCAGCTTTGAATGCGTCAGTACTTGAGATTCAGCTGGACAGCTTGACAGTTGGCAGTGCAAATACTGTGAATTACTGCTGGTGTTTCCTCTTAAATGTCCTCTTTCAGCACCCACATTTAACCCTCAGCGAAGAAGAATGTTTTCTTTTAACAGCTTCAGTACAGAAACATTTGAATTTATGAAATTACCCAGTCAGAAAGCCTTACGTTTGTCCACGCATGGTACTCATTTATCTGCCTGTCCTTGAGATAAACCAAGCTAAATATTTGGGCTTTTGTCCAGTCAAATGTTTTGTGTCACTGTCAGCTGTGACGTTTGCTTAGCCACGGCCTTGAAATGATAGTCCAGTGGAAAGTATTTGCAGTTCATAGTAAATTAACGAGAGACTTTTGCATTGTTATCATACCTGTGGGTTTCTGTGAGTTATCTCTCGGAACCAGGGCTATGCCAACAGAAAGAAAAACACTACATGTTAGTGGCAGACCAGAGATTTATGGAGCTAAATTAAACTTCTTAACATAATAAAACTACACAATACAGTTTGAGATCATTACAACGTCGGTGAGATGGTGTATGAGAAACCTAATGTATTTTTTATTTAGTATTTAAATAAAATAAAATATAGTTTAGACATTGGATACACAGGTAGGTTTTTCAAGAAGTGCTTTGTAGACAAATAGAATAAAGTGCTGTTCTCTTCTCACTGCCATCCAACTTTCTCATAAAGTAGACAACAGTGGATTCTAAAGCCCCACCCAGTTACGAGTGCAGCGCGAGGTTAAGAGTAAAAGTCGGAGAGCACATATAAATACCACTGCCATAGTCCATAACTGATAAAAGGTTGACCACAATTTGCTTTCTGCAGTTCTGGACAAAAGAAAAATGTTGACATTTTGACATTTTTGCCTTTAGGGACTTCGTAGTTAATAAGTGAATATTCTTTCAATTGGTGTCCCTTTAAGGGTAGTGATATTCACTTCAGTGGAACATTTTTGTTCAACAAACAAAAACATTTTTGTTTATTCCAAGTTTAACAGTAATTTAAGATCAATTAAATTGATTTTAGCACAGAAATCAAAAGTCTTGAGCCGCCTCGGAAACACCCTCGGAGGGTGCTGTCTTACAGTATGTATACAAAATGGCGTTGTCTGCATACAGATGAATTGAACTGTTCCTGTTATTTACACCCAATCCTGCTTGTTATCTAAAGCACTAGCATCAACATTCAAAACTTTAGATACTGCTGTCAAAGTACTATGACACGGTTAGAAACCTGATTGATGGGATTTCTCTAAAACTTAAGCCAGGCATGAGAGCTTTGAAATAGGTAGATAATTATTCGGCTCTTTGACCTGAACCCGTTTGTGCAAAGGTAGGATGTAGGCTGTCTTCCAAAGGTCAGGGATGGTTTCTGTTATTAAAGGGGGGTCTCGTGTCTGTTCATAAATGTAATAAAGACTGCAAACTAATAGGTGGCCTCATCCCATTCTCTTGGCAGTGACCCCGTATGTGAATATGCTGATTTAATAGGGCCTGAACTGCATGGCAACAATGAGGGGTTGTATTCATTATGTGGCAGGGCCTAACAATTTACTTTCTCTAATGACCTCAGATTTATACATGACCCCATTACTGCCCGTAAGATGTGTGCAAGCTGATAAAAAAAAAAAACCCTGCTCTCTGTGCTCCTTTTGTTCATTCGTATGGATTGTGTCAGAGTAGGACGTGTGAGGGAACCATTCAGTGTCATTAACACATTCAAATCTCCAGGCTTCGTGGAAGGATTATCCCCATCGCCCCTGTGTTACTGCATATATTAGCATGCCAATGTGAAAATCAAAGCAAAAGTGCTGCTTAATTGTTTTCAAGTGTGTTATTTCATGCTACATCATGTGAGGAAGAAGGAAATGATCTATCCACAAACCTGTAAAAATGCATGCATTATGTTCCCCAAAGCTGTCCTTTTAACTAATTCTGCATTAGGTTCAAGACTGTTTAGTTCTGTCAGAGATCATCAAAGCACCATTATGGAATATTTCAGCTCATTTTTGTTTCCAGGTGACCAAACTCCATCCATTTCCAGGGAAATGCCTTATCTGCGGTTGCCTGCCAGCTTGCAGGTCTTAACTATAATCAGAGCTTCATTTCTCTTTTCATCTGGACCGGCTGGACAGTATATGATCGTTGCCAGGCACCTGCAGAGGTGGAAACCAATTAGTGTTGGAAGCACGGTGTATCCCACCAATATGCCTCTCTCTGTATGTGTTTGTCTTTCTCCCTTCACTTTTTCTTTGGATCCTCGGAAATGTAAATGGATTTCTGCACTTTTTTGTGCATGAAGGCAAATATGAGCCACTCTGTCAGTCTCTTATGGATGCTGTGGCTTACACCAGGAGTCACTTTGGTAAAATTATGTCATTACCACTTTTAAAGTGCAAATATTATTAGCAGGGCTCAAATGAAGCTTAAAGGTCAGGGCTCTATTTAAAATGCTAAACCTTATGAATGTGATTGAGGTCATTTTAGGGTGGCAGCAGAGAGGAGAAGTATAACTGGGAACTCCGATAGCTTAATATGGCACTGAAAGCTGTTCTTGACTGGTAACACTATTTATTCAGTGTCTTTATTTGTTATTTCTTTTTGAGGTGTATCAAGGTTCTGGGTAGAATTGATCGTCATTCTTTTCATATACTACAATGCGCAGCACACAGGTAAAGGACATTATGCACCTGCAGTCCTTCAGTTTCTATTAATTCTGGCTCACTGGATGTACAGTGCTGGGAAAAGCCTGACAGACACGCTGGATGTCTGGATGTCTCCACTTTGGAGCTTTGCACTGCCTAAGTTAATTGTGATTGGTTTAAAGAAATAGCCAGGCCATACTCCAGAGCTAACATAGAGCCATGGAGATAGGCCTGGTAATGCAGGACTAATACAATATTAGACAGATAGAATAAAAAACTATAAATTTATAAATTATATATATAAAAAAAGTGTATATAAGGATGAAGGGAAAGGAATATATAGATAGGAGAGGTCTGGGCATATCACTTGTCCTCCACAGTGCAGAAATTGAATAAAAAAGATTGATAAATGACACTGTGTCATCATTTCTGTCCTGCTACTTTCAGTGTGCCATCACAATCCATTTTTAGCAGCAGCACCACATAAATGGATCTTTTCATATAAATTGGCCTTGTCCTCTGAGGAGCCATCACCATGGTGAAGTGTTTTCACGGCCACTGCTTCCTTTTAGTTCAGAGAGGACAGGAGGTGAAAGGAAAAGAGGAAGGGAAGGGCTCCCGGCTGCAATAATGGTGCAGAGACTCAGAGAGCGTAGATGAGGGGGGCTTAAACAGGTGCTACAAAGGAGCATTTCAGACAAAATGAATGTGTGTTTTACACATTAAAGTTTGTGTGTTGTTCCAATAGAAGTTAAAAATACACGTATAAACCTGAAAGTTAGCATTATATGGAATATCTGGCCAGCAAGTTGAGACTGACTCTGCTGAGTCATCATCTAATCAGATTTGTCACCTTGTCTTCACGTTCCTAAGGGAACATTGTTGTTAGATGCCTCTACACTTCATAAATCAGTACTTTGGGATTGTACAGTAGCTCTGTTGTGCATGCATGCGTGCGTGCGTGTGTGTGCGTCTGTGCGTGTTTGTGTGTGTGTGTGTGTGTGTGTGTGTGTGTGTGTGTGTGTGTGTGTGTGCGTGCATCGACCTCTCCTGTTTTAGCAACAGTAAATCAATAGTTTCTCAGAGTAAAACCAAAGCACATTGTTCATCCCCTGCAGTTTGTATCTATTGGATGTCTGCACTTGAAATATGACTGGCTTAAACATTTACGCATATAGCTATGGGTGACGCTCTCTAGACATACGCCGTACTTCGAGAGAGAGAGAGAGAGAGAGAGAGAGAGAGAGAGAGAGAGAGAGAGAGAGAGAGAGAGAGAGAGAGAGAGAGAGAGAGAGAGAGAGAGAGAGACCCGCGTGCAACTCAACTTGCAGCGGAGGGAGCGGAAAGGACGCATGTGGCAGTTCTCGGCTGGTTTGGTTTGTTTGACTGTGTGCATTGATGCTTCCCACTTTCAGTGAACGCATCGATGATGAGAGGACGTTCATCTTATTGATAAGGGAGGGTTAAGCTATTACAGTGTCATTTCCATCTCTCGGTATGGACGGGTTGCAGGCAGAACATGCTGGAGTTGGCGGCATCGGGGAAAACGCGGAGGAGAGGTATCGAGCGCTTGCCTATGACACTGCTCTGAGTACACTGGTGGCAGTGGCCGTGTATGTGGTGGTGAAAGTGAGCCTGGACGGCATCAGACAGTGGCGCGCCAGGATCTCGGTGCTCATCGTGGGTTCGGGACCTGTGGGGTTGACGGCCGCGCTGGTCGCTGTCCGCTCCGGTAAGGTGCTGAAACTGACCGTGCTGGATGAGAGGTACCGCACTGCCCTGCTCTGCCGGCCCCAACAGATCGCCCTAGATCCTCGGAGCGTGAAGTTTCTCCTGGGACTCGGGGTGGACTTTGATAACATGGAGGGCTGTTGGCACAACGAACATTTCTTCACCAGGATAGGCGTGTTTCAGGAGTACCTGCTGAGCATCCTGGAGCAGAAGAAACAGAAGGTGGACGTCAAGGTGCAGCTGGGAACCAAGGTATAGCTTCATCGCTGAATTCAACAGTTTTGGCAAATAAATGAGTCTGCATGTAGAACTTATTACAGTGGCACCTTAGCACTTCCACTTCACACTACTACTACAGTAACGACAGGGCTTAAAATAATCCTCATGTGCTACTCTGGCAGCTATAAATCCTATGTTATACAACTTCACCTCCCCCTCTCATGCAATTTTATGAATAATACAAGTAACACTGATGTGGAAATAATGTGTGCTGACTTTGTAGATAAGGGGGAAAGACTTAATGTCTCACCACCTCATTTTTGTAATGACTGTGCCTTCAGAGTCTGTCAAAACCTGATCCTCCCAAAGTGGCAGTGGTCAGCAGTGATGATGGTGACAGATGTCTATGTCTTTGTCCAATCAAAAGCTCCTGAACGAGACTGCTGTCTGATAGTGTGGGTCATTCCTTCCTTTTCTGACATTTAAAAAACCTTTTGATGCTGTCATCATATGCCAGCTTTCTCTTAAAGCTCCCTGAAACATTAGGGACATATTCTCTCTCTTTTTTTTAATTTTTTTTTTACCAAACATAGTTTTATTCATTTGTCAGTGTTAGTTGTAAATAAATAGGCTACCTCAGCAGACATCATCCTTACATTTGACAATTCTCCCGAGGCAAAATTGTATAATCTTGTATTATATAAGCTGACCTCAAACCTGAGGAGAATCCTTGTTACAGTTTTTAGGTCAGTGAATATAGAGTAGTAAACACATTCCAGAAATATCATCAAAATAAAAGAGATTTAAAAAAAAATGTAATCCTATTTGGATTGCAAACAATTTAACTTTAATTAGCCCAAAAGCCAAATGCATACTCAATTAAATATACTGGTGTTCTGGCATCTGGCTGCAAATTGTGATGAATTCATTGTGATGACCACATACTTGTTTTGCATGCTTTATTAAAAACATCATGTTTACTTGTATAGTCCTTACTGTGGGCTGCATCACACCCACACCATGAGAAACATAAAATGAGAACACAACCTCCCAGCCAGACCTCAACCTAGGACAAAGAAATAGCCTACTAACACAAAAACCTCAGAGAAAAGCACAGAGAGATCAGAGTGGGCAAACAATTATGAAATGTTCAGTGAATATTTGTGTCATGGCTGGAAACCAGAGACAAGAATTGAGCACTGCTCTGTTGAGATTGGGCTAGAGTGTGACTGGATATTGTGAATACGCTGCTTTCTCAGTGGTATGTTAGCAGCGTGTTGCTACTCTTTCCTGGCTCTGGCCAGCAGCTTCCTTCCTCCTTAGCTCCAATGTCATTCCTGTTAGCTGCCGCTGTCGTCCAGTGAATCACCATCCTTTGGAAGATGTAAGACAAGGTCAAGAGGGTCTTTGATCACAACAAGCTTCAGCTTCGTTTAGAGTCATTAGAAGGGACATTGTGTTTGTGTTATTTAATACCCGACCCTGTCATTGGTTCAAAGGTCTGGGAGTTGAGGGATCTTTTAAATAACCTGTTCCCTGCCGTCTAAATGCATTTAACATAGATATCTTAGGCTGTAAGGCATCATATGTCAGTCTTTCCTCACTTTATGTTGTCCTGCTCTGTCTCCTCTTCTTCACAGGCCAGTACCTGGTGTTTTACTGAGAGGCAGCAATGCATACACAAGTATAATAATAAATCTCCCTGGGAGATGCACTGTTGCCAAGACAATCACAATATCTGGAGCCCATTATAATGGCTTGTAAGGGTAGATTACAATACAACTCACCTGTTTCTCAGATTAATAGGCACTGGAAGAGGGAGAAATCAAATCATTTGTAAGTAAAAGTTGTAATGATGCAAACTTACAGAAACTTTACAAGTACCAGCAGTAAAAGTAGTAATTGAAGTAGCTGTTATTTTCAGATTGTTTAATTATTGATGCTGTAACCCACAGAGCTGAAGCAATCAATCCATTTACTAATTGTTTGTTTTAAAGTGCTGGTTTGCTTATTTGTTTCCATACTTTTAGCGTTTCTCTTAATCTTACTTATTAAATTGTTTACCTGATTACCTCCCATTGATCAATAAATAAACTAAACTAACTAATCTCATTTAAATGAGTCAATAAAAATAGTCTATAAAAGTTGCAGTAAGTCTAACTAGCCTACATATGTTAGCATAAAAACATAATATGCATAATAATGTATATTTATGCAAATGTTTTGCAGGTAAACCCTCATTTTACAGAATTCATAATAACTACAGCCACAACAAAAAATTGAATATTTACTACCACTTCTGTTAACAGAGTAGAGTCAATATGAAACTATACAAATGTAAATTGTTTAACTGTAAAAGAAAGTCTAAGATATAATAAACATTTTTTTCCTTGTTTTTTGTTTCTCTATTTTGTTTCAGTTTACAGAGGAATACCTGCGGCGGATCCCACGGAATGAGTGGCCACGTGTGATTGTGGTGGCTGATGGGTCGTGTGGCGACTCCTGCTCGGTGTTGGGCATCAGCTCCGACTACACTGTGGAGTCTTGCCATGCCTATGGAGCCAATGCAACTATAGAGAGACTAGACCAGAGACAGGTCAGGACACACACACACACACACACACACACACACACACACACACACACACACACACACACACACACACACACACACACACACACACACACACACACACACACACACACACACACACACACACACACACACACACATACATATACAATAGGTTCATTTTCTCGCTTCAGTTATTCAATCAAAGTGTTGATGCTTTAAATTTACAATGATGACATAGACTGTGATTATACTGCAGTGCTGCAGGAGCTTGAATATATTAGATATAATTTAAAATGTGTATGTTTGGATGCACAGCACATACCAGTCTAATCTGATCTGTATAGACACACACTGAAGGATGGACTCACTCATGTGCACACACTGAGGTGATAACCAACAGGCTGCTGTTTGTGTAAAGAATGAAGGCAGTAGAAACAGGATATTGCAGGATATTACAAGGCGAAGGCGACTATTTGTCCTCATAAAGGTGAATTGAGCAAACAGTGTTGTGGACCTGCCCATAGCAGCTGAACACAATATCCCACTCTCATATAAACAGCAAGATTACAGCAGACTTGCAATTCATTAGACCCCCCCCCTGGCCAGACTCCTAATCTGTTCTGTGCCAGGTGAATGTCATATGAATCATGATATCAAAACATCAGCTGTGCCAAAGGTCACTTGAAATTACATAAACAGATGGTTCCTTGAATGATGACTCAGTGATGTTACCTAGAGGCCGAGAAAATACCAGAAAAGGCCACCAGAAAATATGGGACACTTCATTTAATTAATTATTTCTTTTACTGTAATATAAGATGCAGATTCAAAAATAAAGACCCAGACAGACTGGCAAAGAAATGTAACATCCGTGCTGGTCCAATGAGGTAGAAACATTGAAAATACAGACAGATAATCTGCTTCTCATCCTGTGCACATCACCAGACATTAGCCATTGCCGATAATCATATTGTTAATCAAAATTTACTTGTGAATTCAAGGTAAAAAGCTTCCAGGCTTAATATATTAAGACAGGCAGTCTCCCTTGCTTTTTTATGCCACCATAACCATTCATATCACGTTCTCTTTAGTGGCTGTGTGGCTGCCTTTTATTGGCTCCTTTTCTCCCTGACTGTTTCCTGTAGTGATTGAATTTACCTCCCAGGACATGACCTGGTCTTCCCCACCATCCCTTCCATCGCCTACCAGTTGCTGCTCTGCCCCCTCCCTATCTCCTTTGGTTGTGCTAAATGCAGTTTGATCCCACTTGGCTGGTTTATGTCATTGAAAATAAAATGGATCAATTCTGGTTTGAGGGGAAATGGGGACCACTGAATAAAAAATAAAGCTGTTCTTAATCTCCACTCAAGTGACAACAGCCCCACAGGCAGACTCATATACCGTATATGAGTAATGCTTTATGTCTTTTCACCACAACCGCATTATGTATGTTAAGAATCAGATTTACAGCAGATATATTGTTAATGTCCAATGATGAAATCAAGCATGACACTAATCCCACTGCTGGTCCTTGTATATTTTATTGTATCTAAAATGATTTGATCTTGTGTCTTTTCTTTCTTTTCCTATCTTTTTTCTCTCCTAACTTCAGGTGCCCACTCCTGAGATCCGTGCCCACAGCCTTTACTTCGACCTATCCGCTTATGGAGTGGAGGCCCTCCGAGAGCACCGAAACCCCACGTCCAAACCTGGCTTCCACCTGAAGATCTACGGCACCTTCAGAAACTGCTACATGGCCCTCGTCTGTCCCGCCTCTGATACCAAGATGGTTCGCTTCCTCAGACACACAGCCAATTCCTCTGTGAGACTCTTGTCTTTTCTGAGCTTTGTTTAGTTGTTGTTGACGACTAATATATCTAATAATATATAGAGAATATGTAGCTGTATTTCCATGTTAAAGACAGATAATAATAATCCTTTACGCAGTGCAGTGCTGCCTTGTCTGGCTACTTATTCCTCAACTCATTCAGCAAATGGCCTTTGACTGCATTATAGCTGGAGTCCATTAGTGTCTCTACGTGGGTGTATGTTTGCGCGTGTGTGTTTTTGTGTGTGTGTGTGTGTGTGTGTGTGTGTGTGAGTGTGTGTGAGTGTGTGTGTTTAATTCTGTGGATGTATTTTTGTGTGTGTGTGTCGGAGCCAAAGAGAGCATGAGATGAAGAAACGAGGAAAGAGGGGGAGTATAAAGTACACCTCAGCAGTGTGTGTGTGTGTGTGTGTGTGTGTGTGTGTGTGTGTGTGTGTGTGTGTGTGTGTGTGTGTGTGTGTGTGTGTGTGTGTGTGTGTGTCTTTAGAGGCCATCCGTTTTCTGCTGTTACACGTCAGTGACTAAATAGAGGGTAGGATTCTTTTCTTCCTGTGCTCAACAGCAGGCTGTGGGTGCATTTACAACTGCTGCTGGCTAGTTGGTGTTTTATTTGAACTCTTTATGTTGTCATGTTAAGTACCGCTCTGGTCATGCGTATTCTGTAGCCAAAGCATGTAGTACACACAGATGCATAGCAATACCATCCTTGGAGTGCTTGTTGCTAAGTGGGTGGCCATTCATATGCACTGTTACTTGGTAACAGATGACTGTGCAAGTATGGGTCGGAAGAAGAGCAGAGTTTAGCGTAGAGAAAGAGCAACAGAGGAAGAAAGAGTGAGGGAGGTTTGTCACTCAATACCTACAATTACTGTAGAATCGATGGGAAGTCACACAGCAGCTTTTCTTCTGCGGTATTCATGCATCAACATAAAATGCCATAGTGCTTTTATGAGTCACAGTTGCTTTAGTGCAG
Source organism: Echiichthys vipera (assembly GCF_963691815.1). NCBI lineage: Eukaryota > Metazoa > Chordata > Actinopteri > Perciformes > Trachinidae > Echiichthys > Echiichthys vipera. Next base: position 9,393,496 of record NC_139832.1, on the reverse strand, counting down.
ATAGAAGAAAGGGTTCAACAAAATTAGTTATTTTAGGAGTACAAAAGACAGAGTTTGAATTAAGGCTGCACCCAATGATTATTTTCATTATTTATTAATCTGAAAATCATGTTCTTGATTATTTGACTCATTGTTTTTTATATTTCTTGATTTTTCCAACAACCAGTTCAAAATCAAAACAAAATTTGCAAATATACGTGACAAAGAAAAGGTAATTTTGCCTGTGACTGAAACAATTCATTTTGGTTATCACAAGTGGCATTTTCATTTTCTGTCGATCAACAAATGGTCAGTTGTACTTATATAGCACCTTTCTAGTCTTCCAATGTGTCACATCCCAGTGTTTGCATACAACTTTATATGTAAAGGGACCAACTCCTCAATAAGCACACTTCCAATCACTTGTCCTAAAATATTTCTTTTCACTGTAATCTCATGCCTCATTATACACCATTAAATGATTACAGTTTCATGGGAATTTTTCATTCATCACCCCAAATTCTCTGCAGCAATGGTCCAAGATGTCTGCAAGAAAAATAATTCCAGTTAATCCTTATTCATTCTTAAAGTCTATATATTTATATTTGCAAGGAGATGATGTTAGATACTGGTGAAGTGGACCTTTAATGACTAATGACCTGTCTCTGTTTTGTTGCCCAGATTATGAAGAACATTTTCCACCAGTCCTTTAATGTCTATAAGACGGACATAGAGCCTCGTCTCAACGATGTGACGCTCCACCACATGCAGTGCAGCCGCCGTCTTTTTGAGATTCAGTTATCACACAGACGCATCAGCGCTGCCTACATAGAAGGGGACAATGTGGCAGTCACTGTGGAGGGGGAGGCGGCACGCGTCCTTAACTTTGACACAGGTACAGATGTCTATAAAACAGCAGTTATTGCATTGCTCAGAACAGGAGGGGATATTTATGCTAAACATAGTGTGCTCAGTACTGCTTAAGGTTAGACATAACATCAAGCTGAACACAGAGCCCTTTGAATAAATGAGGCAGAGTGAGAAAGAGCGAGATGGAAATGAAAAGAGATGCAAGGAGAGAATAAATTATTTTTTTCATTACTGCACTCAGTGGCCTTTCAGCTGACGCTTATCTGGTTTTGTCTCCATGCTGTTTGATGTATATTTATGTACCGTGGTTTGGTTTTTATTTAAGCTATGATTTTAAGGCTACATTTTAGTATTTGTCTGCTATACTTCTTATCATGAGATAGATTTTATTTGATGCTGACACCTGTGAACCATGTTTTCCCTCACCACCTCATCCTCCTCTTTGTCCTCTAGGTTGTGGGGTGAATCTTGGTATGCGCGGTCTGGAGTCAATGGGGACGTTCATTTACAAGACAGCCACCGCTGTGGACCAGAATGATATTCTAGAGGCACTGTCGGCTAAGATGCAACACTCCAGACAGGTGGCTGAGACCTTCAAGCAGACAGGCCTGACTCAATCAATGTATGAATAAAAAAAGACAACCAGATCAATGCATGAAGCAACCTAGTCGAAAGTGGTGGCGGATTAGCTGTGTTTACAATGACTGTTTACAATGAATCATGAGTTTGATGCTGAAATGGACCACTAATGGTTGCATACTGAATAGAGCTGAACAAGCGTGAGCTGTGAACCTGCGACCACAAGTCTTTGTTACAAACAGTGAGTTGATCTATTTGTGATGGATGGAGCGAGAATAGCCAGGGGTACAACATATTTGAAGCTGTTCTGATTGTCAGGTTGCAAACTGGCAGAAAGATATATATATATATATAGATAAATAGATATATCTTTCTTGCAATGAAACAATATACGTTGACTACTAATGCACTGCACTTTGGATTCAAGTGTGAGAATATAGGAGAAAGAAATCTAGCCCTCAGAGATCGGAGTAGCTGGACTAAACAAAAACTCTGTGATCATTATCATTTTCATCACTGTCATCTTCTCCTTTTATTTGGGGAAGAATTGACTTGATTTACAAAATCTAGCTGATTGTGCTTTGTGGACATCAGTGGTGCTAGAGGAAATGAGACTGTGCTGTCGCATCATCAGCTAGAACTGAATAATGTATAACACTGTAATTGTCCACGGCTAAGGAAAACACGTAGAATTAGATGAAGTCCACAGTGTTATGATCAAGGCTGTTGTATCTGTGTTTGTTGACAATGTAGTGACAATTGTGGCGATGACGGTCTTAAGTATTTGCTGGAGTGGCCTATTTTGTGTGCTGCCTTATTAATCAAGATTGTTGGTGTATCTCTAAAGGTAGGGTATTATGAAAAATCCATTTTGCTCACATTTTCACTTAACTTTTTATATTTAGCTCAAGGTGATCTAAAAGGACTCAAATAGCATCTCTAAAAGTATATTGTTTTATATGAAGGAGAGTACCTAGGTCAAAAAGAAATGCTCTTAAAGTGTAATTCCGGTGTAAAATCATCCCAGGCTCTCTTTCGGCAAATTCGGCCATCAAATAAGCCATCAAGGCAATTTTTGGGGTGTATGAATGATTATCGGATATATCCCAGATAGTCAACACCAGCAGTGGCTGGCTGTTAGCTAATACTAATTAGCTTGGGGCAGAATGGTGAAGGCATTAAACGGGCTTTTCTAACCACTTATACTGCTCAAAATAACAGCAAACCTCTGCAGTAGCATGATAAGAGTCCTTACACATTAACTGCAGCACCAACAACGTAGTTATTGAAGCCGAAGTTTATTAAAAGAGTGTTTTGAAAGACTTACCAATTGGCCCTGGTACCAGCTCCTCTCGTAGTAAAGTCCATTCAAGATGATTACCAAATGCAATCCAAAAGGAAGGAGCCTATTGATGAGGTTTGCTGTTATTTTGAGCAGTATTAGTGGTTAAAAAAAGTCCTTTTGATACCTTCACTGTGCTGCCCCGAGCTAATTATTGTTAGCCACTGCCGGCTGTTAGTGACTCTACAGGATTTCTCTGTTAATCATTATACACGAAAATAATTGTCTCGATGGCTTATTTGATGATCAAATTTTCAGAAAAAGACCCTGGGATGATCATGCACCAGAATTCCGCTTTCATTGCATAAAAATGTAGTCGAAATTCACATAGTATGTTTATAGTTCATTTGTATTCAAAATGTAATTTCTTGAAATACAATGAAAGGATAAATTCTCTCGCACTTTAATACGTTACACAAAATTATACTATAAACACGCGTGTAATTAATATGTGCTTAATTATGCTTTTAAGAAATATGACAAAAACATGAGCTTATTTTTGGTGACATGTTGGTGTATTTATCAAAAACATATTAATTTCACTCACTTCATCTTATTTTACTATTTAGTTTTACCTTGTGTAAGTTTATTGTCAAATAACTAGACATGTAGCGTGTTGTAAATATATGTTACATACATTTATGCTTCAGTGTTAAACAAACATGTTTTAATTATTCATGTGATAAGAATGTGCTTCAGTCTTTTCTGCATTTGAGAAGTTGGATTTTTATTTTCTGAAGTATATTTTCTTCTACTAACATTAAAGTTTATTTTGGTTCACAGTTGTGCACCAGCACTACGTGCAAAAGGGCTGGGTGGATTCGATGGATCAGCGGGTGTGGTTATTATATGCATACTGGCATAAACACACGTATTTTATTTTAGAAGCATGTATGCAGGCCAGGAGCTGGAGATGTGAGGCCCATGCTATGGTTCTGGATACTGCTTTTTAACTCCATCACTGATAGCTTGTAAATATGTTGTGCCTCCAAAGTCATAGCCCTTTGGAAAACTAAGTAAAAAGGAAATCAAATGTGGACTTACTCTATGATGGTGCAGACAAAGCAGCAGAGACTGGAGCAGCTGAAGCACAGTCTCATTGGGTGTTTGTTTTTTATGTTTCTCCTATGGTTTCTACATTGGAAGCATGGTGTCCTGGACCCCTGGCTCTTGAGATGCACACAGCAGCATGTTGGAGCCACTGGTGCACAAACACAAAGCACACATCTATACAGCACACTGGATGAGTATTTAGCCAAAAACAAAAAAAGGGTAGTAAAAACTGAGCATCCAAATGTGTGACAACCCTGCCCTCTGCTGGCTCAAGGCACAAACTGAACTCACCATCAGCTTTTGGCCTTGGACTGAAGTGACTTCTTGTACTCTGGCACCTCTTAAAAAGCTCCTCTAATTGCAGTTGTGAAGTGATCCTTTTTTGGTCTAGTTTTGAAAAACACAACTTAGCTTTGCGCCCCTCTAATAATTGAATAAAGGAGTAATATTAGTATGAAATTCCCTCTTTGTGAGCCCCAAAAGTGTTGCTGTGCTGAGCTGTGGTGGAGGGATAGTAACAATTGGAATTCCATACTAAAACCACAGTTACCACTTTGGCTGCTTAAGCTTCATATTAGATTTGACTGAACTTTGGACATTTTTTTACATGAATAAAGAACTGTGTATTTTGTACCCCATCATTTAAATCAGAATTGTTTTAAGAAGGGATCTCCTCAGGACCAGGGGGAATGAATGATTACAGCGAACGATAACTCTTCCAATATGGGCGACTGTGGCTCACTGGCAGAGTAGATCATCCTCCACTTGAGAGATTTTAGGTTAGATCCCCACCTCCACGGTCCACATGTCGAAGTGTCCTTGGGCAAGACACTGAACCTGGAATTGCTCCCCGTGCTGTGCATGGGTGTGTAAATGTGGTGTGAATGGTTAGATTAGATGGTATGTAGAAGTCCACTGCCGTCTGTGTGAATGGGTGAATGTGACAAACACTGTGAAAGTGCCTTGAGTAGTCAGAAGATTAGAAAGGCGCTATATAAGTACAAGTCCAAGTCCAATATACAGTAAGCCTGAGCATGTGAGCATTGTATTAAGATAAAGATCGGAAGTTTTCCATAATTTATCAACATACAACAAGGCTGTAGTCAAGACCAACTTATTCAAGTCCAAGACAAGGTCCAGTCGAGTCTAAGTCCAGACCAAATCCAAAGGCAGTCAAGACCAAGTCGAGACAAAGAGTCTAACAGATTGAGTCCAGTTCACGACCATAATAGGCAATAGTGTCTTTCCAATGCTAATATACTGCAGTGATTAAAGAAGTAAAGTACTGCAGCCCTGGTAGACAACTTGTGTCATGATATTTGTCGATGTTTAACTCTGTGATTTTAACTTTGTTAGCGGTTTGAGGATAAGAACAACCTTTGTTTTGCATGGTTGACCGTTTTCACAAGGTTATAACTTCAAGAGGACGGCTGAATGCACCCTCAGTTTCTGACTTTGCAAGGTCTTGTTTGGGGAGGAGCAGGTTCAGTGAGTTATTCAGGTACTCAGGGTCCACTTTTATTGGTTGTGTCAGCATGCTTTGGAGGACCACATTACTGCTCTGCTTACATCAGTAGGTGTCACTGTTCCCGTATATTTGGACTTGGTCTACTATTTCTGTGTTGATCACACCAGGTTTCAGTGACTACCGTCCGTGGCCAGGGAGGTACCTGATAAAGTGGCCGAGGGTTCACTAAGCTCTAGTTTTCTCAGCTGCACATCCATGGTGCAAATCTCCCATTCCACCACATCCCAGAGGTGCTCTGTTGGAGGACTGTTCAAGAAACCAGTCTTCTGTAGCCCATCTGCTTCAAGGTTCAACATGTGTGTTCAGAGATGCTTTTCTACATACCTCGTATGTAATGAGTTGTTTTTTCAAGTTACTGTTGCCTTCTATCAGCTCGAACTAGTCTGGTCTGGTCTCTAACATCTGCATTGACAAGTCATTTTACCCCAGAGAACTAGAAACCTGAAACTAACAACCATGTCATGTTCAAAGTCACTAAAATCGCCTTTCTTCCCCATTATGATGCTTGGTTTGAACTTCAGTAGATTGTCCTCACCATTACTCCATGCCTAAATGCATTGAATCACGTGATTGGCTGATGAGATATTTGCGTTAATGAGCTCTTAAACAGGTGTACCTAATAAAGGTGGTCAGTGAGTGTACATTATTTTCTTTATCCTGCCACTACCCCTCGTTCCCTTTTAAAAATGCAAGTCAGAGTCAGTTGTAACTGACCTACTTTTATCTAAGTACATTTGACTTGCACTTGAGTTAAATATTTTAATACACACTGACTACATACTGCTGAAATCCACATGCCAAACATGTTGTCAAAGCTCATTTTAACAATGCATTTGGGCTCATAGTCAAATTTGTGGGTGTAAAAATGATCATGATAGGACTAAGTAATTCAACTCATTCATGTCTCAATTTTATTTTACCACAGAGAACAGATCGCTGGGGGAATATCTTGGGTGAATACTATGATTTTAAAACACTGAACGTTAACTTGAATATGTTTCTAAGACTTCTTTTTGTGCTGCTAAACAGTGATTGACTTGACTGTAGACAACATGAGATCTATTCAACTGCTCCGTGCCAACCTGTCCCACCCTCTAGCCTAGCAGACAACTTAAGGCTCTCCCTCCCAAGCTGTTTGTTCTGTCTAATTAAAAACATTCATCCCCTAGCTGTGCCCTCCAAGGTCAATAGTCTGGACCTCTGAACCGGCCCCTGCTGTAGCACAAGCCCTTTCATTAGATTAAACACAATAATGAGAAAATCTTTTATCTTTGCATATAATTAAAGCTGGGATGAAGGACAACTTAATCAATGATGTGGAATGACAAGTTCGTAAATGAATTAGACTTGCCAATGGGGGCTTGGGTGCAATCAATGACAAATGTTAAGCAGAGAGTGGATGTAGTCACAGTAGCAGGCATCTAACTGAACAATAATATTTGATGCGTCAGGCATAGATTTAGCTGGATTACTGACCAATCTCTGCGTTTGTATGTTGGCAAACGATCAGTTTTCACAGAATCTGTAAAATCTTACTTTTCATTATGCATCAATTAATAGGCAAATATAAATAATATTGTGTGTACACTTACTTATCATGAGGTGCATTTTATGTCTTTTTTGGATTAATTTTAATTGTGCCAAATTGCAGCACATGCAATTTGAGAGCAAACCATCCACCAACCATGAATGCCTTATTTAATTGCATAATTTGGCCATACGAGGGCAGTGTTGTCCTTTGAAATAGGCTCCAGGCTCTATCTGTGTTTGGCAGGCTGCGGAGCCAAAAGGCAAAACTGGAAGAGGAACTGGAGGGATTGTAGATGGGATAGATAGAGACTACCCAGCTGCTGTGTCCTGTTAAACATCCATACAATTAATTAATTAATTTGTTAAAATGAATTAAATTATTTTGGGCGGGGTAATCTGTAACACTGATCCAAAACCCTGAAAACCTGAATTCTTTCTCTAACTTTGGATCCTCAAATTTTCAGATATTATCACCTGAACAATAGTTTTTGTGTGTAAAAATAGAAATTGTCACAGTGTAAAAGTTTGCATCCTTTCTCATAGGAGAAGCTTGACATGCAGCAAAAAGAAGAAAGTGGTTTCCAGGGTTCTCTACCGGCCGTGTGAGTTTGTGTTTGAGGAGATGGGAAAGGATGTGAGCACGAGCGTGTATTGACAAGCCTTCAGTTGCTGTCTGACATAGAGACAGGAAGTCACTGTCACATGACTGAGATATCGGCACCTTGTCCGATTGCACAGAGGGCCTCTTATGTATGCTGCCAACACAAATACAGGCAAAGTCATTCATATACCAAACACACACAAAGACAGAGATAGAAGGAGAGAAAGAGTGAGAGGATGAGTACAAAGCCAGAAAAAAAGGGAAATATTTTTGGCTGGTGTTCGTTATCCAAGTGAAATAATGGTGAATCCTGCATCTGGATTTCTACCTGACTTTGGCGTGTTTCGAACAATTATCAGTTCCCCTATCTGTTCATCTCCTATCCATCCCATCACACTCATGCCCAATTTCCCTAAACTGTCACAGCTAATAATTGGGTCTCTCTGTCAGGAAGGAAATCAGGCCCGCTGTTCTAACTAAAACACACTTTCCTCAACCCTCCCTTTATCCTTTCTCCTCCCCCTTTTCCCTCTCCCTCTCTTCTTCCCATCTCTATCACCCTGTTCTACTAATATGGTGGAAATCAACGCTCAAGATAGAACACAGCCACCTCCTTCTCCTCCATCTCCTCTTCTTCCTCCCCCGATTCAGTGTGTGTGTGTGTGTGTGTGTGTGTGTGTGTGTGTGTGTGTGTGTGTGTGTGTTCGGGAGGTTGCGCGCTGTGTCGCTGTGTGACAGTGGTAGCCTTAGGGCCAGGTTGCTGTTGACAGGGACGAGGGTCTCTGATTTGAGGAGAGCAGTCACAGCAGCGACTGCAGCTGCCTCCACGAGTGACACCTCCCTGTTAGTGGGGAGATGTGGACACGTGTGCCAGTCTGCGTGTGTGTGTGTGCGTGTGTTTGTGTGTGTGCATGCGTGTGTGTGCGTGTGTGTGTGTGTGTGTGTGTGTGTGTGTGTGCGTGCGTGTGTGTGTGTGTGTGCAGGCAGTGTTGATAGCCGGGTTGATGGACTGACTGGCTGCCTACAGTGCTCGGGACAAACAGCGAAACTTTCCCTGATGAGCTGACAGGCCCTCATGTTGAACACCTAACTGGGCTCCGGTTGGTGCTTGGACAAAGTGCAGAAGAGGTGACGGTAAGAACGAAGAAAATGGAAACACAAACCAGGCAGGTCAGGGAAATAAAAAAGAGGTGCAAAGAGGAAAGTGAGCAGCCCCCAGTTCTAATGTGTCATGCTTGTGTGCAGTGTGCATACATGTCTGTGTGGATTTGTGTGTCTCCAGAGTCCAGGCTGTGTAGATCACCATTCCACCTTATCTAATTTCATTAATGTGATCCCCTGTCCATCCTCTGACGGCTTAATAGCCATTATTTGTGGGTCCCTTCAAATAAAGGCTCAGCAGTAAATTGCAGTCTGTGGAAATCGAGATATAAACGCCACCCTGCATTACTGTATAATATCTTTCCCTTTAATTAACTGAAAGCCATGCTGACATTTATTGGATTGCAAGTTACTTGTTAATGGCAATAAATTGCGAAACAAAAAAAAGAATCATTGCTTATTTTACATCAATAATTTGTGGACCTTTTGCTAATGATTATTCATTACTCGCCTATGGGGACTGTCGTGTTTGGTGAGCTAAAGTGAATGAAGAATGTAAAGATTTAAGTGGGGGGCATCTACTTAGTGTTATGGCTTTGGTGCCGTGCATTAAATGCCTCACTCTGTTGCCGTCCCTTTACCCTGTTTTCTGCATCTGTGTTTTGGTGAAGAACGTGTTTGGTGAACTACTTTTAAAGTACAAGTGTTGCTCCTTTGTGTTAGCCTATTTCTTGCATGAGAGTATATTCTCTTGTTCACCATGAGGATGAAATAGAAAACTGAACTGAAGTCGACTGATGTGCTCTTCAATGTGCATGTTTTCTGTGTTTTTGCTGAGAGTTTTTAATCAACAGAAGCGCGGCGTGAATTTGACAAATTCATCATTCAACAGACATCCATGCGTGGAGTTCACTCCTCTTCATCACAGAACGTCGCATGTGAAAATGTTTTATTGCTGACAATGAATCAGAACTGTATTTTCTGAATTGTTTGGAAATACATAGTCACCACAAATTGAGAAGCAAGATATCAATTGTAACTGAAGTACAGCGATAAATTAAAGCAAAAACTGTAGCTGTGATTTGTCAAAAACACTTATTAGCTAGCCAGTTCTCATTTTAAGTGATTGCTTTTTGATAAAGAGGAAAAGCATTCTGAAATGGGAAAGAATTGTTTTGTGGAAAATTTCACTTCATATTCTGTTAAAGGAATCATCTTAAAAAAACAAGGATAAATACTTATTATTGGGTTTACATGACTACAGATTTAAAAAGTGAATTTTTAAAGTAATTATCATCCCCAAACAACATTGTGCACATATAGGATGAATACAACACAAGTGTAATCGTGTTGACAAGGTAACATATGACGTCAAGGCCTCCGTACATGCCGTCTTTAGTTTGCCACTTTCAACAAAAAGCGTTCCTGTGCAGTGAAGGAACCAATTTGCCTCTGTAGTGCCACTCTGTGTGTGCATCACTCAGTTCCTACCAGCTTGCTATTTGGAAGAACATATTCCCTGTCATACTGGGCACCCGTCAGAGGTGCGGGTGCCTCTCATCAGGCGCTGCCACTTGCCTGGTGCTGGCATTGATCTGGCGTGGAAGGAACGAAGATCTGACAGCCCTGCCACAAAAATCAGACCCTTCAGTCGCCAGGAAAAGAGACTTACTCCCCCGCCTCTCTTTGCACACAAACACAAAGTCAAAAAGAGCAGTCGGTCAGAGTGTACACATGCAGCTAGGGCCTGTCAGTGCAGATCTAGTTGACGAGGCTCTACATGTAAAGATGGATAGGGGAGGAAGAGAATGGCAAGTGGAGGGGAGGGGGAGGCATCAGACAGACATAAACACAGTTTAGATGATGGGACATGAGCGGGAGAGCCAGCTCACACTCGGCCTGGCGACCCCTCCACTCTCTATGTACTCTCGCTCTACGGTAACCTCTCCACGTTGCCATCCTGCCCCTGGGTGATTGTCCGGGTTATCCTTTCTTCTGCGTCATCTGTTGTCTCCCGGTTGTGAATATGACCAGAGACAGGCTCAGAGAGAGACGTCCCTCTCCACCAATATCACGCTCTGTCTCTCACACACTTGTCTCAAATGCCTCCTACTCATCCCTTCTGATGCCTCCCATCAACCTGCGAATGAGCAACTGTGACAGAAGAGAGAGAGACAGAGGGACACAGAAAGGGAAGAGGGGAGGGGGCGAAAGAAGGGGAGCATTAGAGAGAGTTGTTTATTTTGCAAGGCTGACAGAAAACTCTCCGAAATGCTGAGTTGGGCTCACATTGAGTACCATAGACTGTGACTTTTTAGGGGAGAAACAACCTGCTTTGGTAAACTTGGAATGACTTTGGAATAATCTGGACCCTCCGCATATTGTGGGATGTCAGAAGAGAAATGCACTTCAGCAGTTCATAGCTGCACTATAGAGTCTTATAGTAACCATCTGAAATGACAGGTCAATTTCTGTGGTCCAACATGTCATCTCTCTTACTTTTTCACTCCGTCTCTGTCACACTGGATCAGTTTTTATTGTGAAACCTGTATGTGCATATAGGCATGAACATGAATCAGAAACAGCTCTGCACTATCAATTGGTTTATGCAGTGTGTTATCGATGACCAGGTTTTCTGTCAGATTCTTGAGGCACTCTTAAGCAGACAGAGGAGGAAAACTATATAAAAAGGCTAATATTTGGTTCTAGATGCTTGGTGGCTTAGTGACGACTGACAGGGTGAATCACAGCAGGAGTTTGAGTGTTAAATGTCAATAGAAGGCAAAAAACATGCGCCGATTTCGCACTCATTAGCAAAACCTCATCCCATCCATCCATCTTCAACCGCTTGTCCCTATTGGGGTTGCGGGGGGGCTGGAGCCGATCCCAGCTGACATCGGGCGTGAGGCGGGGTACACCCTGGACAGGACGCCAGTCTATCGCAGGGCACATAGAGACGAACAGAGACAGACAACCATTCACACCTACGGGCAATTTAGAGTCATCAATTGACCTAACACATGCACGTCTTTGGACTGTGGGAGGAAGCAGGAGAACCCGGAAAATAACCACACAGACATGGGGAGAACATGCAAACTCCACACAGAAGGGCCCCAGCTGGGATTTGAACCAGAAACTCTTTTGCTGTGAGGCCACAGTGCTAACCACCATTCCACCTTGCCACCATGAGTAAAACTGCTGGAAAACATTTATTTTGATGCGAAATAATGCTGTGGTCAATGGTTTTGAATAGTGCCTGATGTTACATTAGATTCATTTAGCTGATACTGTTATTCAAAGCAGACCCAAAAATTGCAAGAACCATGTGAGTAAGTAAAATTCTTCAAATAAGCGTTACTAGTGCTACATTAAAAAAAACAAAAAAACAAAAGACAGTGAAGATCTGTAGAGTTGTTGCTGTCCTGGAGCTCTGTTCACCAGAGGAGAGAGGATAGCAAATAGTTGGGATTTTGTTGAGCGGCCTTTTCAGTAACTAATTGTCAGGCATTTGAAAACTTCATGTAATCTAATATTAATTTCTCAAATCACTGCAAATGTTTTACCAACAGAGAGAATTTTATCAGACAACCTCTGTGAGGCAATAAGTTAATTAGTAAAAAAGGAAAATTAGATTCATAATATAGAGATTACAGCCTGCGAGTCATTTTTAAGCACCATGATAGCTTTACGTGGAATCACCAGCTTGTGGCAGATAGAGCATTAGAACCAGCTTTCTTCACATGGATCTCTAGTTAATCCAGAGTTATCCGCACTTCTTTACATAATATTAGCTCAACCTCCCCCAACACAAAGGGGATAAATCTTATCAGCCATCTGGACCGTGCATTTACAAAATGATCAATTTCAATCAAATGAAATTAGAGGAGAGTTTGATGTATTTGCCAAATAGATCATTGGCCTCTTTACCTATGACCCAAATGTGGCGCTTTGTCAGACAATAATCTCTTTAGAATTATTAGAGCATTCAATTAGCCAGATTAAATGACACAGCCAAGATACATGTTGCTAATACAGAGAGCTGAAATTGTGTGAGCCGCCTCTGTCCCGTGATCTCACTGCCACTAGGCTTTTTGTTTCTCTCCTTTTCCCTCAACTTCCCACTTACCGCCAACCCATTCTTGTGAACTGTCAAAAAGCTTTTCTGCTCTTTTTGGTGTGTGTACGTGTGGTGGCTCAAGACAGTAGAAGAGTGTCTCAAAAAACAGGAAATTACAGGAGGTAATGGAGAGCACAGCGTTGACAAAGTTCTCTCTTTAATCACACACACACACACACACACACACACACACACACACACACACACACACACACACACACACACACACACACACACACACATACACACACACACTTAAAATCTAAATATTTTCTTTGGTTACAGTTGAAATAAAATTTCATAGCCCCTGGAGTGGTGGAGCCCTCAATTGTCAGCCTCTTACAAGTCCTCAGTGTTGGTTGAGCAGTGTGCTGTCTGCAGTGAGACCTCGTCATTATCCATTGTGTGTGTGTGTGTGTGTGTGTGTGTGTGTCCCGCTTCAGCCTCAGCCAGCAACATCACAGAGTCTGTAGAAACTTGAGTCCCAGGGGTTGTGTTACTGTGTCACTGGATCGGCATATCTGTGCTTTCTCCACCAAATATTCTGGGTACTATGGTCACCGGCTCATAATCAAACCTCTGGGGCCTCTCCACATGTACAGTGTATGTGAACACACACGCACACACACAAGTACACATGTACACATGTACACAGGTACACACGTACACACGTACACGCGTACACAAGCACAAACAACATGTTTTAAGGGATGATTTGTATCCGCTTACATATATATTTAAATGCCTAACTTGTGCATTAACTGTACGTATGAACATAAACTCATGGGTGCAAGCATGTGTTTCCACTGTGAAGGTTGACATAACTGGCTGCATTTGAACTATTACTCATGCCACATTCTCTTTCCTTAATGTACTCCATCTACCATTTTTTAATGTTTTATTGATTGAGCTGTATCATGCATATTCTGGTGAAATTTTCACGAGTTGCATTTTTTATGGCCTCTGTACATTAAATGAATAAGTTATTGTACACATGTTTCCACTGAGTTTAGTATCACATTGACTTCCCATATTTGAAATCTTTGTGAACTAATTTAAAACAAAGTTGTATGGGTTTCAACAATGCCTGCTTAAACAGCAAGTGTATAAATGATGGTCACATAAAAGTGCAAAATGTGAAAATACTGAATTGATGTTTTCTATCATAGCGCGCAACAGAACTTCACAGGTCATATTGACAGGTCCTTAATAATGAGGAGTGAAATGCTATTGGAATTCAAAAACATTGCATGTGAAATGTGCAAGGAAATAATGTTTTATTTGACATTTTATTTTGTCAAAGCGGATCAGAAATTGTAGGACCACGCTAAAAAAAATGAAGAGGAAGAAACCGAGGTTCGGACCCCTTGTTTATTTTAAAGTCACCCAGTGGCCATACACAGTTGATTTCCTGCGAGATCTCAATTAACAATAGACTGAAACAGGTGCTAAACTTCCCACCTCTCATTAATTATTGGTCTTTAATTTCACACGCCTATGTGGCTGTTACACACACAAACACACACACACACACAGTTTGAGCCATAAACCCCTTTCTGCCAGTGGCTGATGCACGGCACCCTGTTGACACACACTAACAGTGATATATACCAGTGGATGAATCTCTAATTAAGCTTTGGCAGGGACTGTGCAGTTACTTAGTGCCACACTTCATTATCTGCACATACTCTTGCTCCAATGCTACGGGCCCATCGTTGATTTAAGGTAACATAGAAAATCTCCACACTACATTGCATCTGTTTCTTCTCTTGAAACATTTTTTCAGTCTGAGATTTATAAAACGTTTTGTTTCAGTGAGTTTGGATTTAAACGTAAAATCTGGGATTTATTTGACCATCTAAACTCCAGGATATAGTCTCACATGTCACCAAAAACCATATGACACTGTATCTGATGAAAAATCAAGTCGTTTTTTGTGACTTTCAACAAGAGGAGGGATGCTTGAATTGCTTTAAACGCATGCCGTTAGGTTTCTGCTTGAAGAAAAAAAACACGGCCAAATTGCAGCAACTGAAAGAGCCCTTACTGTCCGATACAATAGACAGCATTATGAAACAGCTTTTCCTTCTGGGCTCTGCAGCCAATCAGTGAGATGCGTTACATCTGATCACTACATGCACCATGACAGGGAGAGGTCAAGAGTCCTGACCTGTGATGATGGCTGGGTTGACAGATGTCATGTCAACTTTGTAATGGGTTTGTTTTAATGACAGTGAGTCACCGCTCGTGTATACGCAGGGTCACTGTAGAACACATACTGGATCACTGTCACACAATTTCCATCCTCCTCTGATGCAATATACTGTAACAACTTGTGATCTGTCCGTCACTCAACATAACAATGTCCTGTCGGCCTGCTGGAGAACTAATTCTCGCATGAACAAGTGAAAACACGAACACAGTAAAAACACTAAGAGTGTACTGGAAACTGAGATCATTAATGGAGAGGGAAAACATCTCAGTTAATAGTGGTCCCCTGTCATACCCCATTTTGAAAAACTAAAAAAATACACAGTGATGCAACTTTTCCCTCATGAACTACTGTGTGTCAACATTCTGCACCCTATGTAACATATCTGAGTTTCTAACCCAACCTATCATAGTTTCATTTTCATTATCTATATGTCCATGTTAGTGCGTTTTATTCTTTCTCTTTTTTATTTCTTGCTCAAGGCCCATTTCTATCTCAACCGTGGTCTTTTTTTACATCATTGTTTGACCAGTGCGGAGGCCTACATGTGTCTACAACACAGAACAAACGAAATGAGGACTACAAATGATTCACAGGGGGCGTGAAATTCTTTAAGAAGTGTTAAATGCTGAGTCGTGTTAAATTACAACCAAAGAAAGAGACTCTCTAAAGAATTAGCACTTAATTAGGTCTTAATTAGCATAATTATGCATGCTAACAGTGTCTCGACAGAATAGCAGTTGTCAGGAGGGTTGAACCATCTGTAACGGCAGAGGATTAATACATCATCTTTTATATCCAACAACGCTTTACCTCTTCTATCTCAAAGTGCTTTTCATTAATCAATTTCCCTTTTATTGGAGAGGAAATTTGTCATTTTTCATTATGTGCCATTATACCACTCCCTTTGCAGCTATAACGGTTCTAATTAGGCCTCAAGTGTATCCTCAAACACAAACACTTGAACAGAAAGACACAGATATCATGTTCAGACACACACACATGCACACTACAGCAATTGGCAGTCTTGTGTTATGTTGACTGCATTTAACTCTGGTGACACGGTCAGGTTCTGGTGCTGGTGGAGAGGGGAAGGGGTAGAGACAGGGGTAAGGGTGGGGAGAGATGGGAGGATTGATAATGAGAGGCAAAGAGTGAGTGAAGGAGTATAATCGGTAATCAATGAAAAGTCTTGAACTTCGGAAAACCTTTTCATGTTTGGTAGCTAAAGAGTACCAGTATCACATCCCCGAGTTAGAGAGGAGATGAGGACAGACAGGGAAAACAAGTGGAACCTGTTGGAAGAGGACCAGGTGTGAGATTTTAACTTTGTAGAAGAATCATAGATATCACTACGGCAAGTTCAGTCTATATAATTTTACATTCGCTGCTCCAAAAACCTTCAGTCTCCGCTGTCTTTAAGGGTATTTTCCCAGTTCTTGCATCTGTAACCAGAAACCACCAAGTTATGTCATGAAACTTTGGCTGTGTACATTTTTTTTAAAGAGATCAAATGTCACTCGCTTGCTTTTCTTGGAGCTTTCAACCATGGCACACTGTCTTCATCAGCAGATGGAGTTGTCATGGAGAGATCAGCAGCACTTAAAAGGTTAAGCAAAAAGTAAATTCTTGACCTTGGAAATATCTCAACTTAGCTTTTTACAGATCTTTGAACTGTATCACATGGTCTTCATCAAGAAGTGATTTTTTTTTCTCAAACCACTATTTCCGAGGCTCATTTATGATAAAGATGTTCATTACAATTACGGCATATTCGTTATACAAATTGGCTAACAAGTCATTCTGATGTCTTTTCTTGTTGCTTTTCCAACTCTCTCCCTTTTCCTATATTCCATCTGAAGAATCAATGTCTTGATGGATAACAAGCATGGCACATCTCACCTTTCTCTTTAGGGAAGGGTGACAGAATCACTCCCAGTGCTTCCATTTCCATATAGCAGCCCTGCAACACACACGCTGACACGTGTAAAGGTGTGGCCAGGGCACATACGCACCATAGTTGCAATCTATAAGAGCCCTGAGCCTTAGGCGACCTTGAGACACTCCACTCACTCTGGCCTTGCCATTAGCACAAGTGTGCGTGTCTGTGTGCATGTTTGTACGTGTGTGTGTGTGTGTGTGTGTGTGTGTGTGTGTGTGTGTGTGTGTGTGTGTGTGTGTGTGTGTGTGTGTGTGTGTGTGTGTGTGTGTGTGTGTGTGTGTGTGTGCGTGTCTGTGTGTGTGTGTGTGTGTGTGTGTGTGTGTAAAGCACGTCTCGTCTGAATATGTTTATTTCACTTAAGTATAGTTGCAGAAACTCTCCTACACTCATTGATACAAAACTCTTCTAGCTGATGTTCATGCTAATTTTCTTCATATGGTATTTAAAGTGGGAGTCAAACACTTGAACAAGGTCTCCCCCCCCTCCATTTCTCCCCCATCTCTCCCCCCTTCCGTTACTCTCCCAGGCCCACAGGGACATTAGCATTATCGATGAGCTCACCCCGTCACCTCAGACACAGGCTCTTAAAAGAGAATAATTTCATGCAAATGAGATATTGATGAGCTAATGATTAATTGGCTGCCTTACTGTGTTAATATGCAATAGCTGTCGTGTATTATGCATTTCTAATGACTCTGTCTCAGTATGTTCAAACAAATGGGCGACTTTGATCATTGGGGTACTCAGAGCCTTTCCAGCATGTTAGCTCGGGGATAAAGCCTTGCCTGAGGGGTTTGTGCAAACTACCATGGGAATGCAACCACAGAGAACTTTCTGTTCGTTGTGTGTGTTTTTCCTGTTCACTTAGAAAAAAGCTAGGACGATTTTAAAGCTATATAGTATCAGAACAATATTGCTCTACAACACAGACTTTTCTGTGGGCAAGCAAAATGTATAAAAAGCATTGAAGTTTGACCAAGAATACCTTATAGCACAGCCAGATCACTGATATTCCAACCTTTTGGTGTAAACAGGTATAAGTTATATTCTAGTTTTTAAAAAATCAATTTCTATTTTACAAAAATAGTTTAAATGTAATTTTAAAATTAAGAAAAAGCTTCTGGATCAAGCAGTTGCTGCACATTGATGACAACACTGACATTTGTTGCACTGTTAACACTGTCACTGTCTTTTAGGGACATTGATCTCTTAATTTTTCAGGCTCACTTTCGCATCCGTTCGAATGCTGCACATTTCCATTTCGAATTGACTCAGACTTGATTTATACATATCCAAATACATGTGTCACTATCAGATAAAAATGGATGCATCCTTTTTTTATCAGCCATTTAACAAATTAGCTAATTAGTACTTACTTTTGCTTACCTGCTGGTGAACTCTGTAAAAACATACTCAGAGGAACAATCCACCAGTGTCTCTGAAATAGATCTTTGAACTCACTGACACATTCTCTCATCTTTAAGCCAATCAGGTGAATTATTCGAGCAGGAAGTAACCTTAACCTGGGTTAACTGTCAATCAATAAACATTCACCTGACTCGTCTCCAGACATAACGACTGCTCCATCCCTTTACCTCATATAACTTCATATCATTCACCATAGATCAACTGCACGCTGGAACATTTAAGGACAAAAAAGCCCAGTTTGATGGCTGTAACAGCTCCCATTGAACTAGCATCTGGTGATTTTACACAGATAGCGTAAAGGCTAGCATCTGGCTGTTCTTAGCGTGGGCCAAGGGTTAGGGTTATGTTCTAATAATGGAAAAGTCTGGTTTAACATAATGGAAACTGTGTGTGAGATCACTGTATGTCCCTTTTTTAGCTTCTCCATAGTAAGTGACATGGGCAAAATTATTCAATTCATTATTCAATTAAGGGTAAACCTGTATATGTGTGTGTGAGAGAGAGAGGTACACACACACACACACACACACTCAGTCAATACACTATGAATGATGATACTCGTGAAAACTAGAAAAACTTGTGCAAACATGCAACCGTGCACCATCATTGACCACAAACTGTGATCTTGATATAGGGACGTGTTAATTAGTGAAGCATTAGTCTCTCCTACATATCTTTATAGTGTCCTAATCTGTTCTGATCCAAAAGTCTTCACACTATACAGCATTAAATACAGTTCTAGGTTATATGACATTTAAAATCCTAATTGTCTGGTGATTCTTCATTTAAGGCTTTACAATATAAAATAAAGACATAAACCAACTATTAGTTATCACTTGAATCAACTGGAATCCTATTGTCACTCTATAAACATATATGAATATATGTGTGAGTTGTTCTATAATAAATACTTTTCGGAGGGATTTCAAAGGCAAATCGGCCTTAATGAACTCAGTATAATGACATCCAGAATTTAAAAGCAGAAACATCATGTCCGATTGCACTGAGGAGTGTGTGTGTGTGTGTGTGTGTGTGTGTGTGTGTGTGTGTGTGTGTGTGTGTGTGTGTGTGTGTGTGTGTGTATGTGTGTGTGTGTGGGAGGGAGGGATAGTGTATGTGCAAGTGTAAATGTGTGTGTGTGTGTGTGTGTGTGTGTGTGTGTGTGTGTGTGTGTGTGTGTGTGTGTGTGTGTGTGTGTGTGTGTGTGTGTGTGTGTGTGTATACGCCTAATGAGACTGACTGCAACTGCCCTTGGGGACTTGCATGGATCTGTCCAAGTGTCATTCAGTCTGTCCATCTGTCTGTCTGAGGCAAGAGGAGAACTGGTGTGTGTAGATGGCACCAATAGCAATACAGGCAACCAGCATTCATGGTGGTTGATATAGGAGCTGAAGACAGATGGATGGATGGAGAGACAGGACTGGACAGGCAATGGAAAGGGCAGACCTGTGGCCAGACCTGTCAACAGACATAGGCCTGCTGACATCTGTGAGCATGTGTGTGTGTGTGTGTGTGTGTATGTGCACACACCTGCAAAAATGGCAGTTGATGGCTGCCACTCAGACGACTAATCTGTTATCAGTTGAGTGACAGGGGAATGTGCTGTTCCCTGACCTGCTCACTTAATCACCAAGTGTCCAATGAGGCTTCCCACATTGTTAGCTGTAAACATCTCTGGTTTTACACTGAGTGAGGGTCAAGTGTGTGTGTGTGTGTGTGTGTGTGTGTGTGTGTGTGTGTTTGTGTGTGTGCGCACGCGCGTGTGGTAAATAGTGTTATTATGGCTCTGAGTTGAAGCTATCGTTGTTTTCAGACTTTGTAAAAAAAAAGTTATCAATGTAGCTTTAACTTTTGCATGATTTCTAATTTAATTTTTTGTATCTAATTTTGGTTTAAATTCATGGCTATGTGTCCATTTCCATTTTTTTGCCTATTCATTTATATTAATTTGAAATAAGAAAAAGGAATAGTGTGAACTTTTTTGGGCATTTTATGTTTTTTCATTCGCCAAGGATTAGATAGGAAAACTAATACTACTCTCATGTTTCTACAGTAAATATAGAGCCAGCGAGCCTGGCTCTGCCCAGAACAACCTACCAGCATCTCTATAGACATTTTTAAATAGCACAAATTCCCCCTGTAAAATGTGTAAATTGTCATTTTTCTCTTCAGATTCTGATTGGATTACACAAACATAATAAACATTTTTAATAAAAGAGAGCTTCAAGCCGAAATTCTACTTTCTGCAAGTACACAAGGATCCACTAGGCGTACTGGCTCACTGTATGTAGACTCCTGGGATAAAGCCTGCCAGTGGCCGCCTATTCCAGCGGGCATTCTCCTCCCCTTCCACTATCGATTAAGCAAGGGCACCATCGCATATAGGGCTTAGCACAGCCCAAGACGTGGGCATAATTGGTTTAAAGAAATGCAAACAAGCCAGAATATCCACTATCCCTTTAAATTTACCATAGCAACATGATAGTGGTATTGATCTCCTGATCTAACTCTTGGAATAAAAGCAAATAGGTGTATTTCCCAAAATGTCATGTTATTCCTTAAAGCTTGATTGGAGTAAATTGACAAAATCCTCATATATATATTTCAACGTGTACTCTGTACTGTATATTATAGTTCAATGTTTTCGGATTTCTTCTATCCTCTATGCTGTAGGGCCCACTTTAAAACATAATTATACATCTGAATTTCACAGGATGAATAAAGGATGATAAGTAAATAAAGCATTTATTTGGCAAATCAGTTTCTGTATACAGTATATACAGTCAACGGTCTGTCTTCCAGCCAGGCTATCTTCCAGCCTGTCACTGTGGGTGGACGTGAGGAGAGCTATACGTCATCAGCAGTGAAAGAACGGAGCAGTGCTGGACAGATAAGAGCAACAACATGTTTCCCAGCTGCGATAAATCCTCCAGTCAGACAGTGCTGCTATTTCCTCTCTTTCATATATGGACCATTTTATTGAATTTAGTCACTGAAAAATAAATGGACTGCCACAGACACGTTTAAGCCTGCCCTGAGGAGGATACTTGGCAGGAGTGTATACATTTGGCCTTTCTTGTTCGTTCTCTCTCTTTTGATAGTGTTTTTGTTCGATCAGTGAAAGGCAGAGGGATTGTGAGAAATATGGAGAAGTACAGGTAAAATCCTGGATGGAAAACAATCTCAGAAAGAATTACGTTTTTGATGGAGAAGTAAACCAGACATGAATACAGGGAGCAGAAATCATACAGAAACAATTTTCTGATGGTTACAGGTAAGCGAGAACAAGAAATGGATTGATGGATGAAAATCTGAATCCAAACTCAAACCAAATTCTTTTGCTACATCAAAACACTGAAGGCACCATTATGCTCTCTCTCAGAACTGCAGATTTAACACTTTCAGAAACCCCCACACTTTTTTGATTTTGATCAAGGTATCGTGTGTTATCAGTGCTTTTCTTGCTTTTTGTGTGTCATTTTACACCATTTAGTCTCTCCTGATTTATATTGTGACAGTCTGACTTTCACCAGCCTGGTTGAAGAAAAAAAAAAAAAAAACCCACACAAACATTGATCTGAAACGTTTTGGGACCATCCAGCATCTGTATGACTGAGCATGAGCATTTCAACTGGAAGCGAGTACTCCGTAAGTTATTCAACATAGTATAACAAGCCTCAAACTCTCTTTTCCTAATCCTAACCATTTAGTTTTGAGGCCTAAATCTAAGTAACGATCATAGCTTTTATTTCAATTTACAATGACACACAACACATATTGAAAATCACAACAGTGGATTATCAAAAAGTGTTGGTATGTAATGAACCAGGCTGTTCTCATTCACTGTACGTATATTCATTCATTGATTCATCTTCAACCGCTTATCCCGGGGTCGGGGTCGCGGGGGGCTGGAGCCGATCCCAGCTAACATCGGGGCGTGAGGCGGGGTACACCCTGGACAGGACGCCAGTCTATCACAGGGCACATAGAGACAAACAGAGACAGACAACCATTCACACCTACGGGCGATTAAGAGTCATCAATGAACCGAACACATACATGTCTTGTCTACATGGATTGTGGGAGGAAACTGGAGAACCCGGAGGAAACCCACGCAGACACGGGGAGAACATGCAAACTCCACACAGAAAGGCCCAGGCCGGGATGTGAACCTGGACTGTACGTATATATAACAATAAAAAGTAATGCACTGTCATTTGTGTGTTATCCACGGATTTTATACAGTAGAAAATGTCATCTGGATCAAAGAAGGAAATCTGGAGATGAAGTATAAGACCGCTAAACTCCATGTACGGAGCAGGTTGGTGTGATGGATGGGCCTCAAAACACCCAAACCACAGGACTTTCACCCGGGAGACTGGTGTCATAACCCAAATCATCACTTTTTGCTGCTTAAACCGTTGCGGTCCACATCCGGTCACAGTTTCATGTACAAAACATCATATTTCTTAAGAGATCATACGAATTGTTGTGCATAACTTTTCTTATGATATCATACGAACCTGTTGTTGAGAAAACATCAGATGGGTCAGGGATGAGAAACATGTTGCAGCGGTTTCAGAAACGTTGAGATTCAATGTATCTGTGATTTGCAGTGCGCACATGTACAGTGCCAAAATTTTTTATGAAACTTAATTTATGTAACAAACATACCTATTTTAACCCCAATCATAATCTTTAAACCTAAACCTAACCAAGTTTGTTTAAATTCAAAACTTTAGCCATGTGTTGCCAAGTTTGGAATGAGAACTTGGAGCTAAACAGGAAAACATGACATGCAAGATATCCTTAAAAATGACATGCTATTTATAAGTCTTCCTAGGAGATCACGTTGAAGGTGGAAAATATTTCATGATCTTAAATTTTAATGGAATTGCCCAATGTTTTGCTGTGTGACGAGAAGATGGACCCCTTCTAAAATAAAAAAGATTAAAGCGTGAAATGACTAGCTCCTTCATTCACTGGGTTGACTTGACTTCTCTTGCTTATTTGTTCTTTTAAAAAGGGTAATTTTTTTTATCATATTGAAAATAACAACAACAAAATAAACAACTGACAAAATACACTTCAAATGTCCATTTGGTATCATTAGACGGAAACAGCTTTTATTCAATTTTGAAATGTACACAATGCATTCATTAGGGGTGATCTGCTGCTGCTGTCTGTGACAAAGTAAGTGCTTGATACACAGCCAAATGTTCATGTGCTGGTCAGGTCTGATCAAGGTAAAGATCCATTTGGTTAGTATGCAAATGTATGTATATATGGGTCATTGATTGGGGCCGTTTTTAAGGCCTGGTGATGCTGATGAGGAGGGAAGGGTCGGTGTGACCTGTCTGGGTCTAACTCAATACAGTGTCACGTTACAGCACAGCTCAATCACTTACAATCCTGAGTGGACCAGGTAATAATGTCACTTCCTGTTGGAGCAGAGAGCATCGCAAGATGAATGTGACCTCCACAAACCTATAGAGTGATAGTGATGTTACAGTCCCACCTGGATTCTACATGTGGTCCAATTCTTTCACTCATAGAGGGACCTAAGGAACTGAGGAACTTTTTTTTAGGTAGCCTACCTGTTTTTCTGTACAGACTTCACCGGATCTGAGACCAGAATGTGTTATTCTGAATCTGTACCAGGAAGCAGTTTGGGATACAATACTATGGCAGCAGGGACAGAGCACAGAAATGCTGTTCCTTTCCAAAAACTTGACATAAATCAGAAAATAGAAAATGTTCCATTTTGTGTATTGTGCAAAATCCATTCAACACAGGACACAGTAAAAGAGGCAGATTGTCACTGCAGCAGTTTCCACAGTGACGGCGGGGTTTTTTGTGAGATGAAGGTGCCATTCATAATTAACGGGAAGAAACAAATAATCACCAAACGATCCTCTTTTAATTGTTAGATTCAAGTATTAGGTTTAAATACGTTTATATTTGTCTATAGCCAATGTTGATTTTAGTGCTGAAGCAATAAACTCATTTATTGTTTAGTCAATCAACAATAATTTTGCTAATCAGTGAAAGGAAAGCTCCACCTTAACATAAATGTTTAAATATTGTGCGGAGTATTGAGAAAGCAGTGGTATCATATCTTCGGTGGCTTCGGTTGAGCTTTATTGAAGTCTGTAAAATATTTCAGCTTGGGCTGGAGACAACATATTTTTAACAGAGAGCTTGCATTACAAACTGGGATGCTATTGGTTGCATGAGATTTTTCTAACCTGACTCCTACTAGACACTAAATTCTACTTTATTACATACTATATACTCTACTCATGTAAGCCCCTCAACTTTCTAGAAGTGCAAAATCGAATTGCTGGAGTGAGTATACATTGGGATTTATTTTTTTTGATCAGACAAAACAAGCGGTGGACTTTTGCACCTGTTTCTAACATTTAATAAAATTAGCAATTAATCAATTAATCCATTAATTGGAAAAAAAATATTACTTAGATGCATAAATAGTGTTAATAAGCATGCTGGGCCCTTTGTTGAATCTAACCAGATAAAAACCCTTTTACATAAAATATTTTGGATGGTGTGAGTGCAAAGAGTGAAGAATAGAACTTTTTTTTCATTCAAACTGATTTATACACACACTATTTTATTCCATATAGGCTCTACTCATAGCCTCATTCTCTCATTACCTAATGCTGTTAGCAAGACAAATAACCAGATCCCCAAATCTGGGACAGTCACCAGAAGTTACTGATGAGGCAAAAACTCTCTGAGGACAGGATACCTTATAGCAGCCATGCATATACAGTATGTAACCTACGTCAGAATCCATTTTGGGTAGGGGGTCTGTATGTATGTGCGTGTGTGTGTGTGTGAAGCTATACCATCTACAATAACAGGACCTGACAGCTCCCACACCCCTCAGTGCAGTGTGTGTCTATGGGCTCATTCAGAGTGACAGTGTAGATTAGGGGTGTAATCCTCGCAGAGCTACAGGGGATCTATCAGTACCCTGGGCTCCAGACACACACACACACACACACACACACACACACACACACACACACACACACACACACACACAAACACACACATACACACACGCACGCACACGCGCACACTCATCATGCTGGAAATTAATTGAAATGTTAATGGAGGCGAAGACTCCATTCTTAATTGCTTGGTGCTGGATTAAGACAAGATCGTTTATGAAGAGAAATTAAATCAGGATCCGGGACGATCTTGGTAGTAAAAATGTTTCGGGCGTGTGCAGGAAGGTCATAAATGAGCGCTGATTGTCACAACGAGCAAACGGCGGCTGACAGACTCTGTTTTTGTTAGCAGGTCATGTAAGCAAACTGAATGGGATAATTAGTTAACAATATGTACTCAAAGAAAGTTCACTGTATTTGTCTTTTTTTCCCAAAATGAAATATCTGAGGTGGCAGAAAAATAAAAGCAGTGTTTTGAGTTTTCCCGGATGTGTCGAGGAAAAACACTTAGAGGGAGGCTTTGATCTTAGTTTTAATTAGCTCCTATTCCCCTCTAGTATTCCTCTTTTCTGTATTTGCAAGAAAGCGTATGAACAATGCTCACAACGAAGCTTCTTCTGCCGATATCAGCATTTTACTTAACTTTCCCTCTTAACTTGTTTTTTTTTCCCTCTTTACTTCTCAAAGTGTACCCTCTCTCCCTCAAAATGTCACCACGTACGAGAACAGCTTAGAAGAGCTCATTGCTGCTTACCTCAGTATCTCAGTCACTCTCTTCCCGACGTATCCAACATACCAAGCACAGGAGAAATTCATCAGGTGTATGTTTTTGAATCAATATTAATTTCAGGTCTTTCATGATGGCAAATCAATAGCTGCAACATTAAGAGGCTCCTTTGCATGTTGAGCACCTTGTCTCTGCCAGTGAACGGAGACGTGATGAGAGGTGAGAGAGCATCCATGGTGGTGCCAGCGGGGAGGCCCAAACTCACTCATTATCTCCCCTCAATTAGACCCTCTCGCTTCGCCACCCTGGGCCTCCACAAAGCGCGCGTGTGTGTGTGTGTCTCTGTGTGTGTGTTTCTATTTGCCTTCACCCTGCTGAGTTCATCATACAGGCAACTGAGGAGTGTTTTCACTGAAAATCTCTCTCACTGATCACATAAATGTAATTGGACAGGCCATCACTTTTTTCCTCCCTGTGTGAGTTTGTGTGTGTGTGTGTGTGTGTGTGTGTGTGTGTGTGTGTGTGTGTGTGTGTGTGTGTGTGTGTGTGTGTGTGTGTGTGAGTGTTCCTGACTAAGGGACACATATCAGACTAAGGACCAGTTAATTGGGGACGGCTTGTCCAATTTGGGACAAAAGCCGTGTCCTCAATTGGGAAAAAGCAGATTTTCTGGTCAGTGATTAAGGCTAGGGTTCAGATAAGGTTAAGGTAAGGGTAGGGGTAAGTTTCCAGTTAGTCTTCTGTCTTCAAAAGTAACAGAAGCAAACATGTGTGTGTATAAATAGTGATATGCAGCTCTTAAAGGGCCAGAGGACAGAACTGAGGTTGCGTGGAGCAGTGGTGCATCCAACAAATCTAGAAAAAGCTTTAAGTTTAAACGTAATTTCTGTTACAACTTGGGTATGTTACAACTTGGGTATTATTTCAGTAATAATATCACTGTACTCAAGTTAATTGACGAGACCTGGGAACTCTGCAGCCAAGAAGAAATGGGGCAACAAACACAAAGATGAGCGTAAAGGTTTCAAAAACTAGTACCTATCTTAAACAGAAAACAAATGCGAAACATAAAATCATTACCCAAACGGCCCAATGTAAACATCCATCACAGTTTGCAGGCTTCAAATAAAGTGGTTCAGATAATCTAGCTAAAGGTTTTGCTGTGTTTCCTGATATCATAAATTACCTTGCTGGTGAGTTAACTGTTTTCATGATTGATAGAAATTAGGAAATATGACACACAATGTAATAAACTATAAGTATCCTATAAATAAGAGATGATTCATGCTCTGACACGGATACACACAGACACGTTAACGCTCTATCGGTGTCACGCTTCTCTTCTCACACTCTGACCGCTCCACATCTCTTTGTTTTCTTTGCCTTGTCGGTTGCATTTCCATCCCTCCTTCCCCCTGCAGCTGTCCCCGGGACCTGCAGGCCACCAGCTTCACCACAGCTAACGTTAACGTAAAGTCCTCTCTTTTCCTCCAACTACTGTCAATTGTTTGTTCATCCCGGTTCACATAAATACTGTATAAGCAACATAATCTCATCTATTATTTGTATTGTATCTTACAAAAACATATTCACAACAGTTTGTATGATACATGATTTATGAAATATTCCTTTTAATGCTGTGAAACAGTGACTCAGTGACCCAAGTTTAGTTTGGTCTTTAAGTCAGAAGAAAAAAAAACCCTTTCAAAATAGTATTTCTGGGTCTAAATGCTCCGCCAAACAAAGCAAACAATAACTGCCAAACCTGTGGAACGTTTACGATCACTTCTTTCTTCAGTGACACACTTTTCCTCAATAGAAAAGCGGTAAAATGACAATTCCAGCTTTGCCTTTTTACTCACCTCTCGACTCAACAGGGAACGCGACACTGCGGCACTGTAGAAAAACGAGACTTGGGCCAGCTTGGACTGCAAAATAATATTTCAAAGGGTGTTGAGTCACGACTGATATACAGTATATACAAATATGAAGGTTTTATTTAACACTGTGAAACAATGATAGTTGAGTTTAGGCACCAAAACGACTTTACGTTAAAGTTAGAAAAAGGTTTTTGGTTTGGATTAAAATATGTACTTCAACACCTGTCCTCTAGGTTAAAGTTCTGTATTTACAAATACAAACAAGCATCAAGCTGTTTCGCTTAGTCACTGTTACTGTCCTTACCTACAGTATAACAATGTACAAATGCACAAACTAACATTTGCATCATATGTATGTATGGTCTAAATGTTAATCCACATCTTCTAGCTCATGAGATTTAAAGGTTGAATATGTAGAATAAGCAGAAATCCGCTATCTAGTGTCTCAAGATCATAGTCGCCACAACAGAAAATAACTCCACCACTCAGATTGTCATGTTCGTCAGGCCCGGCCCAGAAGCCTACAGGAGACCAGGGTCTGTTTAAGCCTGTTTGAACCCATCCCCTCCGGCAGATCGCACCATAAAAACAAGTATTGTTGAGGAGTTTGTCTGACATTTACCGTTAGCCAAACAAGAAAGTTGGCTTACAGATCAAGGAGACACATAGCCATTTGGGCGTGGGTTTTAATGCTGTTGAACTCCTTTATCACAGTGGATGGAGTGAATGCTTGGCCTTTATTGGTTTTTGTCCTGTTCCGTCACTCAGCTGCTGGGACAAATGACACAGCCAAACAACAGAAGACTCTGGCAACCCGCAATGCCGCCTGCTATTGGCTGGTAAAATGTAAACAGAACATGACAGAAAGTCATTGTCCAACCCTGTAAAAAAATGTTTAAATATTAATTCAATCTAAATCTTCTTTTTACGGAAAAGCAATACTTTCATTCTGTACCCCTCAAAACACCCTGCGGTTGTATTTTTTTTAAATTTATTTTTTTAAATATAGCTTTTAATAAAGATTCTACATATTCAACCTTTAATCTAGAATAAATGTTTCTGTACAGTTTGTATCATTAACATGCTGTATTCAGAAAACTATGTGGGACGACATTGTGGGCCACCTTCTCTACCTGTGCAGACTGTGCATGTGTGGTTTGGGGCTGTAATGTATCCCAGCAGCCGTGTGGTTCAATCGTTAGATCGAGTGAGAGTGTGTGTGTGTCACAGTACAGGGACTCCAATCCAACATTTATGAGGCCAGTGTGTCTGTGTGTAAGTCTCTGGCCTCTTGTAGTCCCAAAGAACAAGAAGGAGACAGAAGGAGTCTCACACACACACACACACACACACACACACACACACACACACACACACACACGCACGCACGGGCACACACACACACACACACACACACACACACACACACACACACACACACACACACACACACACACACACATTGCTGCTTGTTCTCATGGAAACACATTACCAGACATGCAATACCAGATTCACAAGAGCAAACAAACAGATACAGACAAAATGCCAAGGTCAGTGAGCTGAGCTCTAATGAACTATGAAAGTTAAGTCTCTCTCTCTTTGTGTGTGTAAAGACAGAGAAATACATGAGTGGAGGTCAATTTGTGGGACAGACAGTTTTAAAATAAGCAGTGAGAGAGCATCAGGAGACAGAGAGATGGAGAGAGAGAGAGATGGCAATGAATAAAAAGTGAGAGGTAGCAGTGATGAGCAAAGTGAGGAGGACCTGCAGAAGTTTTGTTTCTCCATCAGTAGCCCAGTCCCGGGTCCCTTGGTGCGCCTTCCTCCCCCCCAGAGGGCCTGTTGTTTAGGGTTGCACAGCCACCTAGGCCTTGATGAATTTCTCCCCGTCAACAAATTAAGAATTGCTATTGTTGCTGTGACAACAAGGCATCCCGGTCGCCGTGGGGAGCACCATGGAGACCAGTGACAGAACTCCAGAATTCTCCTAATCATCCCCAGCTGTCAGGAAGCACCTGGCCTGACACCTCTGCTTAAAACCTGTCTCCCAGGCATAAGATAATTACAAGTGCCAGCAGAGAAAGAGAGAGAAGGCAGGGAGAAGGAGAGATGGTGAGAGAGGAGAGAAAGAGAGAATTCTTTCTTATAAGTGGCTGCGTGAGGAACGGAGTGCAGGAGCTTTTTTAGACAAGTTGCCATTGAAGTAGAGGAAGTGTTCAAAGGCAGGAGTGGAGTTGAGTGTGGGGAGGTGTCTGGGGTGTCTCCCCTCTTCCCTAAAGAGAAGGCCTAGGGAGGGGGTCCCTAGATAGCGCTGTGGGGGACAGGTGAGGGACGGAGCTGTCACTAAGCCCCAAATTCACACACATTTAGAAGACAGAGACTGTTTGACTGGTCCAGTACAAATGCTCCATGGACTGCACCACATTTTAGGGGTAACAGTTTTTTTTTTCAGTATTATTTTAGAAAGTTAAACTAAAGTTCTGAAAGAGCTGGTCTGCCACGTGTGTGTGTGTGTGTGTGTGTGTGTGTGTGTGTGTGTGTGTGTGTGTGTGTGTGTGTGTGTGTGTGTGTGTGTGTGTATATAGTTGCAGGGGTAAATAGAGTAATGGCTTGGAGAAAGTGTGTATAGAACTTACAAAACAAAAACCTCACTGCTGACACGTCGAACTGCCTCTCTGTTTCTGACAAAAAGAAAAACACATAGGGATCATGTCACACCAGCCCTCTCTATTACCAGCCTGATTGCTAAGTGAGAAAATACTGAGCCGCTGAGGAAGAGCAACACACACATTCAGCCGTGTACACACTCACGTACAATTACAGTACAACCTCTCATTTCTCTAGCAGCGGGGCCTTCCTTCAGAATAACACTCCTGTCATCCCAGCCACAGGGGGCTAAATTATTCAAATAGTCTAATTCTTCCCTCCTTCCTCCCACCCATCCTCTCTTACTTTCCAGCACTCTGCCACTCATAATTTGTCTTTTCATTGTTGCCAATTTAGAAGCAATCCCTCCCATTAATGATGCCAACTGTTCTAAATGGTGTGGCTGAGTGAACGAAGGAGGAGGGGGAGATGTCAGCAAGAGGGAAGCAGTGCACGTGTGGCAAAGACAATGCTCCGGATTTTACAAGCTGCTGTGCAGATATAAATGGATGATATACTGACTTTCAGCAATCTCCCTCTCCTGCCCTCCCACACGCTCTGATTGTTAAACAGGCTTTGTTTTATTAACTGTTTAAATGTACATATGTGGCTTTATTTGCCTGTCACTAGTAAGCATATTTTGGGAGATTAAGAAATATATCTACATCTGTTTCCTGTACAGGGTCTACTCAGATGCATAAAACTCTAAAATATATTTTCACTACGAATCAATTAGATCATATACTTTTATGGCCATGCCTTTGTATTGGCAAGCGGTGAGCTATCTAAAAAACACTTTCTTTTTGTATTGACTGAATGAAAAGTACAATAAAACCGAATACGTCAGCGAGGACCGTGATGATACAGCAAAATGGCACTTAGAATATTGTTATTGCCCTTTTATGTGTTCTCCTGAGAGCAGCTATACCTACAGAAATATATAGAAAATCACATTCAAATCATGAATATTTGAGGTTGAGAAATGATTGATTCACATGCATCAATTGGTGTTATGAACAGCAGAAACAATGTCAATATTTCATCTCTGGAATATTATGCAAAGACACAGACTCTACCTTGTATTGAAGCTGAATCTGCATGTTTTTAATCTGGATATACAGTAGTTCTTTAACTGATCAAATTTAAAACAAAGAAACGAGTAAACAGCGTTATTTTAACTTCTTTATATTTGAAGGAAAAAAAACACGACTGAGTTAAAATACTTGGAGGTGATTAAGGCGATTTTTTTTTTTTCCTCTTTTACCTTTCAAAGCAGGTTTGATGTTGCTTACTTGAAAATACTGGACCCTCTGACCTTGTCTAAATAAATCAAAATAATAGTAAATAAATAAGCTGTTGCTGGATCAATAGGGGCCTAAGTAATGATTTTCCCCAGACATACCTGTGTTTAAAATGAATCTGTAAAATATTTTCTTATGAAGTTCCTTATTGCAAACACTGCATACTAATTTGCGTCACACAGATGATACAGATGATTTTCAACTTTCGTTTCCAAGTTATAGATTTTGTTTAATGTTATTACTAAGTAGAACCATTTAAATACCACTGCTAATTATGTTCACACTTTATCAGAAGCGATCACAATCACAGGTAAATGGGGAGTAAAGATGTAGACAGAAAGAAACATGGGGAAGGAGAGGGAGAGCAAAATAAATACTGATTGGTATGAGAAAAAAGGGCAAGAGACAGAGAGAGTGAGTGAGAGAGGCTTGGTTAAGCTGTGTGATGGAACTGCGCTGCTATCTCAAATGAGGAATCCCATATGAAGGTCTGGATTAACCAAATTTAATCCCTCATCAAACAGACAATAACAGTGCAGCCTAATCCCCCCAATTCTCAGATTAGCAGCGCTCCTGCTCTCGTCTTGGCAGCGCAGCAGGGGCTGGTGCCGGCCCATTGAGCTCCCCTCCACTATGACCTCTGGATGAGAACGGGTTTACAAGCTGCAAGCCTGAGCTTCATCACAGCAGCTGCTAGTCAAATAAGTTTCACGGGATGAACGGTTATATGAGACATTCATAGGACATGCGAGGGTGGGGGAGAAGACATTGGGGAGTTCTGGGTGGACCTAAAATGTTGTTTAATTTAATTTGTAAAGTTTCTTAGATATTTAATGCAGTATATGGTGAGCAGGGAATTAAAGAAAGAAAGGTGTTTCAGTGCACTTGACTTGGAAGACCTTGATTGTACTACAAAACCTGCAATTAGAGGTTGAGATAGGGGGATGTAATTACCTCTAAGAGTGAGTACCCTGGAGTAAACAAATATGTTCATCAAGCAAATAAAGGATTAACGTGTATATGCTCACTTCACTCCTTAACCCGTCTGATTCATCTGGGAAATGCAAAGCACAACATAAGGCAAGAGGGTGAGAGAGACAGAGAGAAACAGAGAAAACAAGAACAGAGAGAGCGGGCCAAAATTGCTGACACCAGTTCTTCTGAACCGACTGGATGAGTTGTTTCCTTAGATAAAACATAAATAGGCAAATGCTCACGAGGAATACATGTTTAAATGGGAATATGTTTTTCTTTGCTTTTATTTTGAAATTTGAATACTCTTGAACAATTTTGATCCCAATCTCTTTTTTCCGGATATTCCATGATGATTTCGTTTCTGTGATATGGCCTCAAAGTGCGCCCACAGAGGGGGGACTCACGTGAAGGTCTTGTTAACTTGTTTGTTTTTGCTGATGGAGTCATGGACTGCAAGTTTGGGCATGGCTGAAATTTTGATTTAAACCTCTGTTGACTATATCCCCTGCATTGTCTGTCCCTCGTGCAAATGCTGAGCTTTAATTTCTCTCATAATTAGGGTAATTGTGATTGAAGAGTGGCCTGTTTTAGTGTAGCCTTGAGGCCGAAAAGGTTTCGTTTTTGCAGAGCTAGTTGGGCGGTACTCAAACTTGAGACCCTCCAGGCACAAGGAGACAGTCTTATGATGCCTGCTGACCTGTGACGCCCTGCATGTTGTAGGTAAAGATGTACAGAAACACACTGATACATCTGTGTTGACAAACCAGCGCACCTGAATGTTAGAGGTGAAGATGGGACATGACAGAGCGCCTGACAGAAGCTTTTTTAGAGACTCAGACTTACATGTTAAAACACAGACGTAAAGGACAGTAGACTTTGTAGGGATGAGGCCAAAAATGAGGCAACCTGAAACAAGTATGCTGGATATTCTTTTTAAATGAAGTCCCTGTTGCCACATTGTAAATCATATTATTGTGTTGTGTCTTTCCTAAGACACTCTCTTGTTGGCAGAAACAGAAATCCTCCCAGAACAAAACTCAGGCCCTATTTAGATTTTATTTCGGTCTCAGGAAAAAGAAAAAGAGTCGCACTTCTTCCTTTACCATAAAACTCCCTTTAATGTAAAGTGCACTGCAGTGTGTGCATGTCTGTGCAGTTTGCCCTAGTTTTCATTATCCAAGCTAATTATATTTACCTTGCATGCTTTTGTGTGTTTTAGCATTTTCTGCCAGTAGTATTAATTAACTGTAGAAATACTCCGTTCCCATGAATTGTCTGTTTGTATGTGTATGTTTGCCTATAATGTAGTGTGTGCAATGTATGAGCGTGTGGCTTGTGTGAGATTACGTTCTTTGGAGCAGGAGCAGCGCAGTAGTTATTGAGCTCGGGCAGGCTAATGTTCTACTGCTGCCAAAACAGTAAAGCAGCCCCCACTGATATCAGTTATTAATATTTAACTGTCCACTATTAAAGTTTAAGGCGGTTGAGATGGAGCTGGGGGGGAAAGAGGCTACTTCATGATCACTGGCCTTACAGCACTGTAAACATGTTCACTAAAGCCCCTGACAGTGTTACAGTGTGGATTTAGGGAGCAGGAGGCAATAGTGCATGAGGTTACAGTTGTTCTGTGTGTAGACATTATGTGAGCAGAAGACACTGGATTTTGATAAAGGCATGTATTTCTGAATGTATATGATTCTGTTATTTCCTTAGCATTAAATTAATTTAGGCACTGTTGGGAACGAGTGACCAACATGAACAATATGCACATTTCTATATAATACACATGAATAGATGTGCAAAGGTCATGTTGTGAGGCTGCATTTCTTGACTGTTGATTGTCACATTTACTGTCCTCAGTCTTAAGGGGGCAGTGAAAAGTCTTGTGTAATTTCCTTTGTCATAAAACTCATATGCATTTATTTTTATTTGTTGTTGTAAACCTGCACTAGAAAACAAATAAAAACACCATATGGTTTATTGTGTTTTACATTCAATATGCAGTTATAATTGCAACGGCTTAATATGGAAACATATATGAAAATATAACAGGGGTTTTGTGTCACGTGTGCCCCCACATTCTTAATCATACTCAGCAGAAATATATCTTTTAAATAAAAAATGTGATGTTCACGTTTTGAATACTTTAAATGGCATTTCTCTTATTTCTCCTTTGAATTAAATTTTGAAAGTCAATTCAGTACACTGTACCGTAGTGAAGCAAGAAACAGTCTTGTAAAACTTGTTACTCCCATCACCACACACTGTTTTTTAGTGTTTCTTTTTCTCCAAAGAGCCTGGAGCATGACCTCCCCCTGACGTTTTGAGGTAAACAAGTCAAACCAAGGTTAAAACAGGAAGAAATGCAGTGTGAGATTCAGCGATGTTCCAACTCGCTCATGAAGAGCTTCTATAAAAGAATAGGCTGGCTGGCTAAAAGTGAGCATGAAAAATACCCCACCTCCACGTTGACCCATATCATCCATTATG
Source organism: Echiichthys vipera (assembly GCF_963691815.1). Taxonomy (NCBI): domain Eukaryota; kingdom Metazoa; phylum Chordata; class Actinopteri; order Perciformes; family Trachinidae; genus Echiichthys; species Echiichthys vipera. Next base: position 9,358,218 of record NC_139832.1, on the reverse strand, counting down.
TGTGGTGATTATGAGAATAGAACTGCCTTATGGGAAGCCACAGTTCCAGGAGACAATAGCTCACTGTCAGGCTGTGTTTTAACCGTAGGATGACCAGCTTTATTACGGTCTGATTATTGAAGCCTCACTGAAGTCTCACCAGCCATCGTTATTCCAGTGGCTCCACTGAACTGCTGGATCAGTCAATGACCTGCTTCAATTTATATTCAGATAAATGAACCAACAATTGTACCACACACCGGCATTTTCAAAGAGGTCGCGACCACAAAGAGAGCACAGCTGACAAGGTTTGTAATAGATGTTGCCTGCACATGATACTGGACCATACAGCCACTCCTTCTTCTCCCATATGAATAAAAAAGGGCTTGAAATAAAAGGTGTGTCTTTTCCTAAACTGCTTTATGTCACAGTGCTTCTCATACATAATGCATTCATGCAAATGACAATGTCCTGCCTTCAGAAATAACAAGAGAACCTAAATCTTTGCCAAAATTAGTCTTTTAATGAAATTTCCATGAATGCAAATACAGGCCAGGTCTGAGCAGGAATTAAACTAAGTTGGCCTGGTTTATCTTAATAGCTGATCTCAGCCCAGTGGGGCCGGTATTAAGTCTGTCGGTCGCAGCACAGCGCTCAACGCAATCACAGCTTTGCCTTCTCTAGCGTAGCTTACTCCAGTGACCAGCACAGAATTAACATGTGCATGGACGTGCACTCACTCTCACACACATACACACACACACACACACACACACACACACACACACACACACACACACACACACACACACACACACACACACACACACACACACACGCATGCCTCAGTGCATTCCAATATGATGTTTCTCCATTGATATTATGGATGTAATTATACTGAGTTGATTATTAAGGTCGATTCGTTTGTGGAATCCCTCCTAAATGTCTAAATATACAATATTGTTTAGCATGTGACATTCAATGCAAGCCACATTTCATACCAGTATTTATTAAGGAATAAGTTGCAAATGTGTTACTAAATGTTTATAAAGTGGTAAAATTCCAGTTATTTTAGGTGAACACTAATAATTAGTGTATTTACACATAATATTGTAGAAACTTCCATGAAGAATTACCAGACAATTAAGATTATGAATGTCATATTTTACATAGAACTGTATTCACGCTGTATAGTATTGCTATAAAAATGAGGTGTGAGTATGTGTGTATGTAAAACACTCTCCATTAGCTGACGTATCACCTGACAGAAGCACGCTCTTTGCGGGCAGACAGCACTTCATTATGAAGCTATTTGGATTAGAACAGATTAGGACATTATATAGATATGTAGAAGAGACTAATGCTTCACTAATTAACTATATTAATGACATTATGTCCAGATCACAGCTTGTGGTCTATGATGGTGTGTGTGTGCATATATGTGCATACTGTATGTGCATGTTCACATATACTGTATGTGTTTTGTCTCATGAGTTAAGTCCATCTCCAGCGCAGCATCTTAACAGTTTTTCTGTCCTTTTCTGTTGTTCACAAATATCATCCTTCACCGTGTGTCTCTCCCTCTGCTCAAATGGAGAGGATCTGTGTGTTCAACTTAAGGGTCACAATTGTTCCCCTCACAGGACCATTGTGTGTTTGGTATATAGCTTCCAGTGTTGAAGAGAAATCACTGGTCCCTTCACTCTATCCCAGCACAAAGTGACTTGGAGTAACTGCCAGTGATAACTAGTAATTACATCCATTTAAAATGTGCATTATTTTACCCCTGCATTAAATAAACTAGTGAGGCAGAAAATTGTCCAGTGTTATCCTCTACCTTATAAACACACATTTTCGAAAGGAAGCACTTATTTTTTGACAGGTTTTATCCTCGAGTGAGGCTAAACATTCTCGAGGAGTTTCCATGTTAATTGTCACAGTGACAGACGGACGGAAGGAGCCAGGGGGACAGTGGGACAGACGCACACTCAGTCACAGTGAAGTACCCCAGGAAAAAATTAATCTCTCCAGTTCACAGCAGTGACTCTTACCCTGAGCCATTGAACTTTGATAGAGGATTCATCTTTTGAAACTAGACTAAGGTATTTCGACAAAAAAATATTATTTTCACTTCTCCACAAAGAGGACATGATTTCCTTGGTGGAAATACATTTGAATGGACATATGCTGTCTATTCACTGAGGGAACTTTCTCTTAATACCAGTCTGGCTCTGTCCTTGTATGTGTGGACTCATTGTATGCATGTGGCACAAAGAGTGATAGGAGTCTTTAGAAAAGAGCGAAGCTCTCCACAGATTAGACTCCATTAGCATTTAAGGTACTGTCATAAATTCCTCCGAAAGTGGAGGGAAGAGGCAGGACAAATGAAGTAGGATTAATAGGGGCCCGAGCCTGACCGATAGTGGGGATTGTGAGGCAGGGTCACCTTGGGATAGAGGGGCAGGGTGGCAAATATTAAGACTAGTAGAGGTAACTGTAAAATGGACTAAGACATATAAGACAGACATGTGAAATACAGTATTGTACACTTGAAATGTTGATAAAAGAAGAATGAGCATGAAAGGTAAAAGGTGAGAGAAGAAGATATGAGCTTAGAGTGTACAGGAACAGAAACAGAGTTGGTTAGGTCTGTGACCTTCCCTGTAGCTGACCTCCAGACAGGTAATGAGGTCAGAGTACGGAGACAGATAGCTACTTTGTGTGTGGAGTGGTGGGGGCGCACTTGTGTAAATGTACACCTGGTCAATACTTTCTCATTTAACACATCATATACACTTTCAGGAACGTATGTGTTCTCAAGCACCTATAACAGATTTTATTTTATTTGTGTAAGGATTGAACCTGATTTTTTACAATATTCTGAGAGATTAACCCACTGAAAATGATAAAAACCTACATTAATCTCCCTTTTCTTACACTTGTGTAATAGATGTATTTTAAAGAAAGCAACCCAACTTATATTGCCTAAATTGAATGAGGGTTTTCTTATAATAAATAAGTTGGTTTTCGTACTGTAAGAAATGACAATTCAGGGATATGTTCAATCTAGACAAAAGATCTAAGTGTTGTCAGTCTCACCTTAGCATGTTTGGTTATACTATATATATATATATATATATTTATATATGAGCTGAAAAAAAATGACGATTACCACTACCCTTAAATCACCCATTAAGTTGATATTATAAGTTGATTTATTAGCAAACAGTGGCCTGTTTAGAGATCCAGCAGGCATTAAGCAATATTAGCATTCAGGTGGAGTTGAGTTTGTGGTCACCTGGGAAATATAAGTCCAATACTCACTCTCCTTTTAGCTGAGTATTTGGTCTTCACCAACTCTTCAGCTGCTAAATGATCCACTTTGTTTATCAGTTAGTTACTAACATTGTTGGTCTGTTTGGTGCTGGTCAGGTGGGTTTTACTCTGATGTTTCCATCTGTTAAGAGCTGCAGGTAAAAAGAACACTGATGGTGAGATTGAATCAAAACAATCAAGTAAAGTTGAAAGCCGAGAAAACCCAAACTATGAGCTAAAAGACGTTAAAACAGTGACACCAAATGACACCTGTTGTGTTTTACAGACACATATGCACTTGATACAGTCTGTCAGTGTCTCCGCAAGACTGTGAGTACTATAGAGAGCTAAGTAAGGCTGTATGGGTAAGCAGAGTGTAACCGGTCGGGTGTATGCTAAACTATGTTGACAATCATTGCAAGCTGTTGCTGATAGTTTGCTCGTCTTGTGTGCTTCACTCACCATCATAACACATTTCCCAAACAAGCAGTCATCTATTATTAATATTAAAACATTGATTATTTATAACTTCTTTTAAAGAGAAGACATGTTTGATGCTTTTGAGATTTGTAATTTCACTTTACAATACATTCAACAAAGTCCTAAAATAATCTACGTATTGTGTGCCAATCCTTTTTTTTTTTAGGGCAAAACAAAGCAAAAAGAAAAATGTGTTGTTTTTTTGAGGGGTGGGGGGATGGGGGTGCACCTGTAACCAGGTTTGACTGGATGCCGAATTACTTGCGGCAGACTTGTAACAAAGTTTCTCCCTCCTCTGATCTGCAGTTTGAATTGACTTTCAGCCAGCCAAGGAGGTGAGGGTGAATGTCTGCCTTTATGCAGCTTAACTCTCAACCCTTACAGTAGCAGGGACAAGGTGACTTACAGGTAATCTATAAGAATAAGGAGCCAGGCAGGCGCCCTGGGCTTTTATTAGATCTCCGATACTCCCCGGCCCCAACCCCAGTCCCAGCCTCGGCCACAGATTGGCACTCGCCGGCTCCACCTAGAGAAGGGCTACGTTGCAAAATACTCTAGACAGCCACTATGACATCCACCTAAAAACCACCTTTCCTTGAACTGGGGGGGCCGGGGTGGTGGAGGATAGAAGATGTCAGTGTCTCCTCGCATTCACCCGTGGAGAAAGTGAGAAAGAGCGAAGGAGGCAGAGAAAGAGTAGAAGGATCTATCCGTCAGAGCTTAAGGAGTTTTCTAACAGTACATTGACCTTGAGTGCTTGCCATTGATTTCCAGTAACGCCTCCCAAACAGCGTTGCGAACCCCGCAGAGCACTGCGGGACCCTGATTGGGAACAGATTTCCCAAATTCCGATAGCGTGCCACCTGCCCAGGATGATGGATAGTCCTCCTGTATCCCATCAATCCTCACCTGCTGCCGAGGAGGTGACACCTGGGCCAGATTTATCATCATATACGACAACAAGCCAGGCAGCCAATCAGAGAGTGGCATACTAAACTGAGGCCCCTCCCTCCTGGAGGGCTCCATTATGTTTGGAAACAGATTTATTCCTGCGATGTGACAAGAGGAGGGGAGACGAGGAGGGAGTGGTAGAAGACAGAAGGAAAGGGCAGAGAGAGATGACTCCCTCTGATAAACACAGGGTTATACTGAATGATGCTTTAAAGGGGTACCACAGCGATTAAGAATTGCACTTCCATAAAGTTAGGGGAATCACATGATGCATATTTAAAAAGAGTTGGTGGTTCAAAACCAAAGCTGCAGAGGCCAAGATATACTTTCAGTGGACAGTTTGCAAATAAAGTCAGATACATGAATTAACTATATCAACTGTGTTAATGAGGCCTGGGCCTTTCTGTGTGGAGTTTGTTCTCCCCGTGTCTGCGTGGGTTTTCTCCGGGTTCTCCGGTTTCCTCCTACAATCCAAAGACATGCACGTATTAGGTTAATTGATGACTCTAAAATTGCCCGTAGGTGTGAATGGTTGTCTGTCTCTGTTCGTCTCTATGTGCCCTGCGACACGCCCGATGTCAGCTGGGATTGGCTCCAGCACTCCGCGACCCCGGGATAAGCGGTTGAAGATGAATGAATGAATGAACTGTGTTAATGATTACTTTAATCTGGACGGCATTACATTCCTTTCATATTTATTTACTGTTGCAAATAAGTCAGGCTGTTCTCATTGACTGTTTGTCCTTATACCTACAAAGAGTGATGCACGATTTAATTTGTACGTTACCCACGTAATGGTTAGTAGGGATGTAAGGGCTGCCTTAAGGAGGCCTTTTTTTGTGCGAATTATTTGCACATCAGTTCATTTCTTCAAACTGTTGTTTTTTTCACATGCACTTTCACACACAACATGAATATTATAGCAATGTCTCTTTTTTTGGAACAAGGTTGATTTTCTGGGATTTTGCAATGCGAAAGACAGGCATCAGGATTTTAGAATAACAACACAGAAGCTCTGGAATGTGATTCAAGTCGGCAAACTTTGCTCCTTACAACCTTGACCGTGGCAGTGCATAAAAGCATACCTTTTTACCATTCACAATAAAAGCCCTCACTTCATAACTGTTGAGTTAATCCTGCAGGACAATCACATCATTGGTATATTCACAAGTGAGCATTTCCCATTTTCCTTTTGTTTATTCATCCCGCCCCTGTTGTGTAAAGACCTTAGAACATGAAAAAGTGTGCAGAACTTTTCTTGAGATATACGAACAATTGTATAAGGGAACTTTTAAATATGTAAACATCCTTTGTAGGAGACATTGTCAGGGTTATTTAGTTTCAAACTGTGTAGTGCTCGAAGTGAGTAAATTGAACTTCAGTTTTTTTTCAAATGTTATTGTCAGTATCACTGAGTCAATGTGTTCATATGATTCACAATACACAACCTGCCAGCCGTCACATAATGAATTTATCTAATTTCATCTCTCAGAAATGATCATGGAAGCAGAAGAGGTGATCACAGGACCATGAATGCGCTAATCTAATTAATATCCTCCTCTTCCTGCCACTGATTTTACGACTAGTTAAAAACCTTCTGCTGCTTTTATGGCTATTAGAAGCCAAGTGTGAGCTATCTTCTTCTTCCCTCTCTATTTTCTCTCTACACCAGCAGTTGGCCACCCTAAAAGTTAAGAGCCTATAGGGAGCACAGGGTTCAACAGACTAAAAAGGCCAATACTCTGGATCATTGTGACAAACATCTACAAAAAACAATCCAGTTGACAGGTGTGATAACTGTCTTGTATTGGAAGGTGTTTTTCTTTCTACAATTACCATCTCCCTTCCCCCAAAACCCTTTCCTTGCCCTCTTCCGCTCTACAAACCCCCCCTCCTCCTTTCCCTCCCTTTCACTTGGCAGAGCTACAGCGGTTTCTCCAAGGCTCACCAGGCACAGTGCTTTAGCCCTGTGTAATCCTGCCAACCCTATTTCATTAGCCACGCGGACTAAAGAGCTTAACAACACAGCCCCATCGCAGTAGAGGGAGAGAGGAAGAGAGAAAAGACACAACACAAATTCCTCAGAATACATGGCCACTCAGCCAGTATTTATGCATTCTCCCTCTCTCTCCACGTGCCTTGCCATACCTCTCCCTCTTTCTCTCCATCTCCATCTTGCAAAGGAGCCCAGAATGGATTAGAGATGGCATCAATGGGATGAGACGTATTACCAATCGATTTGGAGGGAGCGTGGCATTGTTCTTCTGAGTGGAAAACTTTGGATCGGGCCAATGTGCCGATGCCAAATGCAGCTGATTGTGAGATGAAGTTGTGCAGAGGAGAGACTCTCACTCTCTGTCTCTATTGCTCTCTCCTGTCTCATTTCATCCAAAACTACTGCTTGCGTTTAATCACTAAAGTCACTGAGGACTGTTTTGTGCATTCATCTGTATTGTCTAGGAGAAACATGTCGGGTTTAAGAGGCTGTAAAGTAGCTTTGCACTGATCTTAGGAGAAAGGAGGATAAACAAGCAGATTGGGGAGAAACCTGATCAGTGTTAATGGTGATGGTTTAGGATTTTGTCTTAAACGGATGCCTTCTGTCTGACAGCCAACAACACCATTCTACTGATTAGACAGCACTACTGAAAAAGAAAGACAGGAGCAACAGACTAGCCATGCCCATATTTTTCATTCCTACTCTATAGCCTGATACAAAAAGTTTACAGCACAGTTTACTTCTATGCAGATAGATCCTACATAAACTTTATGACATACAAACACTAGTATAATCATGATTCTACCCCCCAGCCTGTGGGTTAATTGTGCTGAAATGGCAGGGTCTGAACCAGACACAGTTGATCATTTACTTGATATTAGTGGCAGAGTGGTGGGAGGGAATACAGGCCTTGAATGAGAAGACTGAGAGTGCAGGGGGGTCTGAACAGAGTCTGGGCAGGTTGTCAGCTAAGGGCACAAGGTGTGGGGAAAGGGGCAGAGACTGCTGCCATATTTCTTCATGAGGGCGACAGTGACAGAGGAGCGACAAAACGAATGGCCCGTCAAAAGAAATGAGAACAAATAGTTCCTGTGTTCCACGGAAAAGGGACCTTTCAAGCATCAAGGGGCGGTTCCTTTGGAGGAAGATACCAGGACCAAGTCTGCAGCTAGCATGACTACTAAATCCAGAGTCTTTGTAGAGAGAACAGAATATGTTGATGATCACCACTAATAAGGGAGGTAGTAGAAAAGCATTAAAGTTGACCAACATAAAGAGGTTGGTACATTGTGACATCCTATAAGTGATCATCGTGAGGATTCATTTTTAATTTAGGACTATGTCCTTAAGTAGTTTGCATCCATTTTACAGTGCTCACTAATCTGTGACAAATCCAATGGCATTGAAGGCTCTACAGGTGTTTTTCACTTATTCTGCTTTATTAGATGGCACCATAACATGGAAATTTAGCTTTACATTTGTTTATATGAAATGCTATAATTTACAACTTTCTGGACTGCTGTTGTTAGCACACAAGCAGTTCTAGCTCCCACAAATCAAACAAACACAGTACTTTAACCCAGTAGAGCAGTGTTCATGTGCATTACTCATTTTAAGCAATTCCATGATCTTTTTCTAACCAAATAGTTAAAACCATGTAGTTTTGTTGTCTACATTCAAGGAGTTCCATTTCGCAACGTAACAGACATTTGTTCACGTGTCACAACGTTAAATAAAGCGGCCCTACATGTTATTTTTGGAGTCATTGTCTCAGTTAGGTATGAGGATGTATTGCTCCCTCAGTTGTATGTTTACAAACCCATACTATTTCCGGTACCCACAGCTTTTGACAACATGACCCAGGAACATTTTGCCGTGCAGATGTTGGTCTGCCTGCAGAATCACAGATTCAGATGATCACATTAAAAGCCATCTTCTCAGGCTTCAAGTAATGTGCTTGTGTCCGTGGCTCGACTTATCCTCCTGTGGGGAGCTACTGGCAGCTACGGCCGTGGTTTAGGAGTGTGTGACAACATGGAGACGCAACTTTTATTCAAAACCACAATAGCGGCTTTTAGCATACATAATCGCAATAACATCAGAACTGGAAAGTACAGTATTTCTTCATAGTAAGAAGAGCAAAGAACGGCACTGAAGGCTTTTCTCAATTTAAAAGAGCTTATGATAGACAGATGGTTCATCCAATCACCTATGAGGTATTTTTTTGAAGGTGCCTGCCCTTTTCCAAGCAGTTTCCAATGACGGCTTCTCAGATGGTTCTGAGTCACAAACCATATGGTGCGTCAGGTTAGTAATATGGGTGAATCAACCCTTTAAAGTACCTGCCAGTAAATTTAAAGCAATCTAGTTGTTGTCTACTGTACATCAGCTGCTCAGTTCAACAAACTGCCCTTTGAATAAGGTCTTTGTCGTATGAGTGCTCCATTTTCTCTCTGTCCCCATCTCTTTCTCTCCTCATTCTGTGCCTGTCTTTCAGTACTGTAGCTTCTCCAGGCCCAGTTTTTTTCTCTCTTTAATTTCCCCCCTCTTTCTGCCTCTCTCCACTTATTTTTCTGTCTCATCATTAGTAGCTGTCCCATGTTGAGGGAAGAGTAATCTGAACTACGTGTCCCAGGGGCCCATTCCTTTACTTCCTGCTGTAGGAATAAGTGGCCTATTGATTAGTTATCAGCCCGTAATTGGGCTGCGATCTCCCTCGCCCTCAGATATCCCCCAGATATATGACACTCCTGACAGCCTGAGAGGTGGATGAGGAGGCGGAGGTTCCTCCTGCCTGCCAACATTTTACTCAACAAAATGTCTTCCTGGCCAAATAGATGCCAACTTTTGCCCACTTCTCTCTTCCTGCAAAGGGATTTTCAACATCATGCCAGGGAAAGATTATTCAATCTTTCAAATTATACAGCCAGCGAGAGGTCCTGCAGGATTTTATGCTCTCTGTTAACTATGAGCATCCATTTTTGCCATTTTCTCATAGCAATAAACTCTGAAATTGTAATCAGAGTTTTAAAATGAAAATGGTGCGGCTTACCGAGAAAGAAACTTATATAAGCTCAGAGTAAGTACACCATTCGCATATGGATAATTGCCTGTGAGGGATTTCAATACAAATTGAGGCTCAGGAAGCGGATAAGCAACAGGAAGGGTGTCTCTGCTCCTGTGTAAGCATCCAAATCTACTGTGAGTGCGCAAAGAACCATGACTAACTCTTACTAAGTCTGTTTGTGCGTTTTTAGGAAAAGCTTAAAGATACTTTCCTCTTTTCTTCATCTCACTCCCTCTTGCTGTCATAACCTCCTTTACCCCCAAAATTATGTGTCACTCTTCTTTTAGTTAGAATCAGAAATATCACTGATCAAATGCACCCACATTTTTCACTCAACATCATAAGGTGCTAATTGCGAGCGTTCGTGAGCTTGATCACAGTGTGCAGAGAGTAGATGAAGAGGAGACGCGTCCCGCTGGGTTCTCCAAACCGACACAACATGTCAAACCTTCCATTTAGCAGCCAGATTAACGTTTATCCCAGCCCTCCCCCTGCTCCATTCCTCCTCCCATCTCTCCCTCAAAACCACATCTGATAAACATCTCATTTCCACACTCAATATTGCCATCATCAAAAGTCCACCCATTACATGATGCCTGTTCATCATCCCGCTTTACTCATCCCCCAGGCCAGCAACGATCAACCTTTTCCCTTCATACTCCTCCCTCGCTCTCCCCCAGAGTAGTCACTATCCCAGTGGAAGTACATTTATCTCCTGGCATTAATCTAGTGGAGATATAAAGGATTGTTGTATGAGGCCGTGGTGTCCTGTGGGCTGTATTGTCTCTGCATCTTCCTCTCTGACAGAGTGCTGAATAACGCAGAGAGATTCAACTTTAGTTTGCTTGCTCCCTCACACACTCCTCTGCTTACTAAGAGCTATAGGGAAATGATTCTTCCATTTCTAAGGAACAGATGAGGGGATTATCGCAGGGAGGTTAAAATTAATATTTACATTCATCTGAAATACTCTTAAATCACACTCCACGCAGAGGTGTTTACATTCCCATTTTTCTTTGGGCGGACTGTCTTAGTGTCTCCAAAGGGATGAAAGCTTGTGTGGGGAAACTTCAGAGGAGGTCTGGAAGAAGCATTGTAGGTCATGGGGTATGTTGTACCTGCAATGTGGCACCACTTCACTATTGTCTGGTAGGGCTAATCTCCACAGAGTCAGTGGCCTCTTCAGCCCTCAGGAAAAACACACAAAGACTAATTTTGTGTGAGTGTGTGTGTGTGTGTGTGTGTGTGTGTGTGTGTGTGTGTGTGTGTGTGTGTGTGTGTGTGTGTGTGTGTGTGTGTGTGTGTGTGTGTGTGTGTGTGTGTGTGTGTGTGTGTGTGTGTGTGTGACTGAGTGAACCCCAGCAGCCTGTCTGTAGCCATCTTATTTGTAGTTTTTGTTACAAAGCATATGAACTATACAGTTATTGTGTATGATATTCTGCATGTAGTTGAAATTTTTTTATTATTTTGAGTCAGGTTTTTAAGTATTTCTTTTTTCTTTTTTGAGGCTATACTAAAGGTTGCCTTTTGACTTAAACCCTTACCTATATTCTATATAATTACCATAAATATAATACATATTATCATACCCTATAGTTGCTATTATAAAAAAATTATACTCATTGTATTTCTAAGCCTTTTTGATTAGTTTACATATTTACAGCAGCAATAAACTGTATGTGCATGTAAATAGTTCCAGTGCAACTGATTTTTATTCTTTTTAAGTTGTTGAACCACAACTTCACCAAATTTCTTGAGCTGCAACTAACAACAATTTTATTTACCAATTAAAGCTGTAGTCTGTAACTTTCTGTGATTATTTTTATTTTATTCATGTATGCTCAAACAGTCACTATATCATGACAGCAAACCTTCTGTTCCTATTTGCTCTCAGAGCCCTCTCTGTCGGCTCCTAATGGCATCCGCTAGTTTCACAGCGCCCGAAGAAAAACAACCACACAGAGTTGATGAGTCTCTGACGCAGTGTAAATGGCTGCTCTGAACTAGATTTTGTGAATTTATTGCCTGTTTCTCGCATGAAGTGTTTTTAGAAACATATTTTAGTGTACCACTGTAAAATCAGAATGTTTGTGAGCAAGCCGAAACAAAACTAAGCCCTCCAACTGGCGGACCAGACAAACTGTCTCATTTTACAACAAAACAGTATTGTATTACAACAGTATACTTAAATGTGTTGCTGTTGATTCATTTTCTATCGTCAACAAATTAATTCCACAATGGATTGTTATTGGCACTCCTACTTTGGACTTTATTTAACCCTATACTCCTAAACTAGGTTGTTGTTTCAGTTTTTTTTAACAAGATAACATAAGATAATGAAATTATTCGGATCACAGATGTTTCAGTCCTAACGAGAAAATCTGTGGATTGTTTGGATGATAGCGATGATAATGCGGATGAGGTGAAGGAGGATAAAGAGGACTCTTTGCTCCTCCTCTCAGTGTGACGGCACAGTTTGACGCTAACTAATGGTGAAACTCTTTATGTATATGAGTCACATTAATAACAGCACAGAGTGGACACTGTAGACATTAATAACAGTATACAGTTGCAGAGAGAGAGAGAGAGCATATAGCACGGTACATATATCAACCGCATCAATAACAACTCACACCCTCCAACTACAACATGAATCATCATGCCATGTGTACAGTGGAAGTCACACATGCAAACACTGTGTTCATGCATAAACCTTAAAACTAGAAAATCCCAATCATTAGCCATAAAAACCTAAAATTATCCAGAAACCATTAGCTTTGGGAATAAGCAAATTTTATTTTGACTTCCTCTACCTGCTCCTCCACATGCTGGGTGATACACGGTGGGTATAGCTAATGAGGCCGATAATGTAGCAGTGTGTGTCTAATGAGAGAAGATGAGCTCAGGTTCCATACAATTTACACTTGAATTAAAGTGTGTTTGTGTGCGAACATGATGACATTCATAACTCTTTTGAATCCACAATGAACTATTTCCTTTCGCAGCACCGTCAAATTTCACATATTTTTGTATTCATTAAGCCGTTGAAAATCCTTAACTCACAGACTGCACTGACATGAGAATAACTCACATCTCATCATCATGTTACCCGTTCACACTTGCAGTTTTGCTGTTTTTTAAAGTATACTAGTGCATCCCGCGTTACACAGAGACAAAGAGCAGATGAGACTGCTCAGACGATGCCTGTGATGTCCACCTGCTGTGAGAGACAATAACCAGATGTGAAGAGGAGAGTTTGACACATGCAAGTCTGCTCATCGTGGCCAATTACCGGGTTGAAGCATCCTTCTGGCAGGCGCAGAGCCAGAGAGAGAGAGTGTCACAGTCTGGTTTTCTAATCAAGAGCATCCAATCATTTGAATCAGAATCTTACACTGCTCTGGTGTTTTCCTCTGCATAATGTTTCCTTTTTGAGGCTGTCAGGGTGCAATTGACTGTGGTGACTTGGACATTTCTACCACTGTGGAGTTTAAAAAACAGAGAAACAAAATAGGTACCTCAGTCATACAAACATATAACTGGTAAGCCCCTGAGCTGTCTTTCTCTGGGTATACTGTTTCACAATATCTCTCCCTGTGAGTGTGTGTGGACAGGTACACTGGAAGGTAATCATATGTTGAAGGCACGTTTTTCCTCCATTAACGATGCAGGCGTTGTTCAAGTCCCCACATAAACAGTTCAAACTCAGAGCCGCTACTGTACCTGTTTCCTGAGCTAGTAAAGGATTTGAAAAAGGTTGTAAAAGTCTGATTAATGCAGGATTGGAGAATGGGACAGTGAGATAGTGTGTGTGTGTGTGTGTGTGTGTGTGTGTGTGTGTGTGTGTGTGTGTGTGTGTGTGTGTGTGTGTGTGTGTGTGTGTGAGAGAGAGAGAGAGAGAGAGAGAGAGAGAGAGAGAGAGAGCGTAAGCCTGTTCTCTCAAACGTAGCACTTTGCAAATATGGTACTTTGTTTCCGTGATGTGGAAGCTTATTATCTTAATATGCATTCTTTGATTCCCCCCAATAAAACACTGGCAGAGGAAAGTGTGGTGCCATGCTCCTCCTTGTAATAGCTTCTCACAGCTCCTCATTCTATTACAAAAGATACAACAGTTAGTTAAGACCCCACGAAACATTTCATTTTCTGTCCTGCTAATTAAATGTGTCTCAGATGAGCCCACTGAGCCCACTCGTGTGGTTGTACCCCATTTGGTGTGCCACCAGAGTTTAATATATGGCATTAAATAGGGATTGAGCAAGAATATGAAGCCTTCCTCCCACTGGGAATGTAATGAATGATTATAAGGAATAATCTTGGTCATGCAGAAATCCTTTAGTTTAGTTTCTGTCGTTTTATTTAAGTTACTGTCTGTTAAATATGGTAATGTCTTCGGCTATTTTTGGCACACTTAAGGTTTTGAATAGTGTGAGTGGGGTTATAAAATGCATATCTTGCAGATGCATAAAATGAGCTATAATGAGCTTTTTTCCTAAATGCTCTCAAGCCTCACTTTCCTTTCTTTGCCAAAAACAGTGTGATAATATTTTACACAGCATTAAGATTATATTGTACTGTCAAAGCTGCCATATTTGTCTTAAATCAATTGTATTTCTGTGTGTTATTCATTTTACCTCACAAGTAGCTCCTTCTGCTTCATTTTCATCTTTACAAAACATTTCTAGCACAAAGTGGGTAACAAAGCTTACAACAAGTTGTGCACATCCTGTGTAAGTGCACCACTTCAGGGAACCCCAGAGGCAAACAAAAGGTTAGCATGCTGAAAATAAAAGTGAAGTCTATTGCAACGTGGCACATAAGTCATACTGTAATGAGGACGTTTTTAATAGATGTAACAATTACTAAAGTCACAGCACCAGTAAATCACAGGGAACTCAGGGAGCACTGGTTATCCTTTACCCAGGATACATCAGTGTTCTCCTGGGGTGAACTCTGAAAGGTCAGACAATGTCTCATTAACACATACTCTAGCTGGAATCCATGTGTAGGGCTGGACTATTAACACAAAGCTGGTTTGTACAAGGCCGGGGCATTGGCAGAGTTAGAAAAGAGTCACTCGGCCTCAAAGGGTTGAATGTTTTCATTCACAAATCACTTGTACAGACTGCACAGCTATAGGTTCACAAACTGATACAAATATTAGTTTTACAAGTAATATTTAGGTGTTTCATTCTTACATGAATGCTATTCAACCCCCTGAAATATAACTTTTATCCAAATGCAAGTATTTGAAGAAAAAAGATGCTGTCTGGTATTTATTTTAGTATATTTAGATATGTTAATCATATAACACTGGTGTGCATATGCTCTTAACTCTCCCCTGTATTAAGGTTGTAAAAGTGGTCCTCCTCCTCCGGCTGTATGAGCTTATTTTATGATCTATGCCTAAGTGCAACCCCTGTATAGTGTGGGGGGAAAAAACCTCCCCAATGAAATAAAGACCGTAGTAAACTTTGTGGCAGTGAGCTGCATACATGAAACTCCAAAGGGTGCATACAGAACTATTAGCCCTCAGTAACACAGCTGATGCATTGGCTCTGGACTCTGCTTGTTAACCCTTGAGACTCCCTGGTCGATAAATCCTGGTGTAAGAGATCTGGCAAACCCAAAGCTCACACAGCAGCCATAGTGCTGCTTCAAATATGGACCTGTGTGGACACTTAAACAACTGAAACTGCTCTATGTGTCTGTTTGTGTCCTGTGTGTCGATCAATTTTACTTATAATTTAAGGGGATTATGTTTTAGGGGGACATTTTTCCAGTTTTCCAGGACAGGATCTCCCTCTCCCTTATGGCATAATGTCCTGTCACAAAATAATGTCATGATGGGTGGTTAAAAGACTGAATAAAAAGTGATACCACCTTGTGAAGAATACGTATGGCTGTTACTCTGAAGTTCTTTTCCTGCTGCATTTCCTACTACAAGTCTGAATTTACACTACAACAGCGACAACATCCTATAGTTGCATCAGACGGGACACGTCATCTATTTAATATGTATTCAAAAGCATCAGAGGGGACTCTGTTGTGTGTTCTAATGAATAAAACACGATGTTTATCCTTCCTGTTTAACGTTAAGTCCCCATGAACAGTCACAGGGACCAAGAGAATATTTACTTGTGTTGGGACACCGGGGAGTTGGATTATCTGCTGGCGGCTTTGTAGTTTTCTGAAGCTTCCCCGTGTGACATGTTCCAGGGAGAGTTCTCTTATTTACTCTCCAGTCCTCTGTGTATAGCCCTCCTTATTGTTTGTTCTTATGTGCCACCACTCCTGAGGAATATGCTCCAGGAGAGGGGGGGCACTGATGCTGTGATCATTACATGGGATTGAGACTACAGACTCCAGAAGGACCCAGATGGAAGTGTTTTCACTACAGAGTATTACATTTGAAAAAAATATTTTATGTTGACAAGGACTTGCATTTAATGTGAATACATTACCATGGGGTATGTGAGTACGAAAATCTGTTTACAGTTTTTCTCCATAAAGAAAAACGACTTCTGTGTAGTTTAAATGCTGCTTTTTCTAATCTTTTTTTTAAGCTTTTATGTTTCTTTTAAAACCAGAAATGTTCTTTTTGTCATGAGGTGTCCCTGGAAGTAAACGCGTCTCAAATAATCTTCATATCCAACAGTAAGAGTAACAGCGAGTAGAAGAGGCACTTCAAGAGTAAAGTGGTTTTAAAGAAAGGTAGAAAAACATTTGCACACAGCAGTTGTATCCAATAGTATCCAGATCGGACACATGGACCCAACATGAAGTATTCTTTTATACCGAAAGGTGGCGACGTTGGGTTTCCAAACAATGTCACTGAACCAGAGCCATGCCATGCTTCTTCTCCTCACACAACGATCCGTTTTATCTGGAGTAATCTATATCTGCGATTATATTTGCAACATATAATATTTATGTAGATATCCATCCATCTATTGCCCAGGTACGATCGTGAAAATGCATTTGGATGCATTTAATTCCAAGATGTTTGGGTAGAGTTACTAAAAATGGTTGTGGTGTCTGAGACGAGTTTTGAGATCAATTTGACTCCTTAATTATAAATTCGCCTATAATGAATACACCTGTGCAAAGTGTTGCTATATCAACACATTAAATGAGAACTGGATTAAGAAAGTCTGACATATAACCAGACATTTCTAAAACAAACACTATTGTTGACAAAAATGACTATAAAATTAAATTTGAGTAATATTTTATGTAATTATTACGATGGGAAAACATTTAATATGTTGAAACTATAAGGACTTCCTAATCTTTATTAAAAAAACTGCACATTTACCATCTGATATCTTCTGTCAATCTTTGAAATATGTTTTATTTTAATTGCTCTTGGTCTTTTCCATTCAAAGTGACAAAATGATGAATATTAAGTCGCGTGTGTCAATCTGCTGATGGGCTTGGGCAGTTCAGAAAACTTTGGTTTCTATACTATTATGCTAATGACGTCCCAAGGCTGGGCTCCTCATTGGCTGAGTCGCAGTCAATTTCATATTTCAGTCCTGACGTCAGGGCGCCTATAAAACTAAGCAATGTTTTTTAACTCGTCGGCTGACTGATGCCTTAGAAAAAAAAATCTATCAATCCTAGGGTGGAGTTTTTTTTCCCTCCACAAAGCAACTATTTGCCCGGGACACGTGCGTGAACCTCCTCAATTTGGCGCACTAATCCTAAAAGGAGCCATGAAGTGTTAAATGGTAGAAACAGAGACAGCGGCGCTCAGACACCCGCACGCTGGGAGAGAGGGAGGAAACAGCGCTGCTCCAATGCGTCTGTGCAACACAGGCTGAAGAAAAAAAAACTTATCGACTCACAAAACCAAACCCTGCGCTGCGCAATTAGTGCGTGAAAAAACACTTTTTCTCCGGTTTTGAAGAAAATAAATAAAGAAATCAAGCTGGCTCAGTGCGTGTCTCAGCAGCCCACTTTGACAGGTGCTCCTCACCCCCTTTGGAGGACTGTCAACAGCAAGAGGATGGCATCAGAGCTGGCAATGAGCAACTCCGACCTGCCCACCAGTCCCCTGGCCATGGAATATGTTAATGACTTCGATCTGATGAAGTTTGAAGTGAAAAAGGAGCCGGTGGAGCCCGATCGCAGCATCAGCCAGTGCAGCCGCCTGGTCGCCGGGGGATCCCTATCTTCCACCCCGATGAGCACGCCTTGCAGCTCGGTTCCCCCCTCGCCAAGCTTCTCGGCGCCCAGTCCGGGATCAGGGAGCGAACAGAAGGCACACTTGGAGGATTTCTACTGGATGACCGGGTACCAACAGCAGTTGAACCCCGAGGCTCTGGGCTTTAGCCCGGAGGACGCCGTAGAGGCGCTGATCAGCAGCAGTCACCAGCTCCAGACCTTCGATGGCTATGCCAGGGGGCAGCAGTTCGGCGGCGCAGCCGGGACAGGAGGCGCCATGGCCGGGGAGGAGATGGGATCAGCGGCCGCCGTGGTGTCCGCGGTTATCGCTGCAGCCGCAGCTCAGAATGGGAATCCTCACCACCACCACCACCATCACCACCACCACCACGCAGGGGCACACCATCCCTCCTCCGGGTCTCAATCCGGCGGCGGCGTGGGGGGAAACCACCAGCACCTGCGCTTGGAAGACCGGTTCTCGGACGAGCAGCTGGTGACCATGTCAGTGCGGGAATTGAACCGGCAGCTCCGGGGGGTCAGCAAGGAAGAGGTGATCCGTCTGAAACAGAAGAGGAGGACGCTAAAGAATAGAGGCTATGCCCAGTCCTGCCGGTATAAGCGAGTCCAGCAGCGGCACGTCTTGGAGGGAGAGAAGACGCAACTCATTCAGCAGGTGGACCACCTCAAGCAGGAGATCTCCCGGCTGGCCAGGGAGAGGGACGCCTACAAGGAGAAATACGAGAAGCTGATCAGCACCGGCTTCAGAGAAAACGGAGGATCCAGCAGCGACAACAACCCCTCATCCCCGGAGTTTTTCATGTGAGTCTCGGCGCTGAAAAGTTTTAATAACCGACCCTCACAAGAAAGAGAAAAAAAACTTTTAATTTGCACGCAGCTAAAAAAAAAAAGAATAGGTTGTGCTTGCCTGTGTGGAAGTTGATTTGTTAAAAGTGCGTTTGATTAGAACAAAATAGTTTTTACACCTTTCTGTGTTTCGAAAGTATTTTGTTTCAGGGGAAAATGTTTGATTTATTTTTGATCACCTTTAAAAGAAATAAAAATCGGCCTGTTTAAATAACTGAATACGAATTAGGTTACCACAAATATTTCAAAGGATTTTCTGTCCATTTGAGGTTTGTCTTTAGACACACTGCATAAAATACTTCACACTTTGCTGAGTAGGTGCGCCACTCAGCCTCATCACGCGCCTCGTCCATCCTGTTCCTTTCACCCAAATTAATGAAATGCTACAATCCTCAGGCACAGCAGCTTTAATTTGATGTGAACTTATTTTAGTTGAGTTTGTTGAAAGGCAATTTCATTTTGTGTATATGAATGAACTCATTTTAATAACACACATCCTATTTGTCTTGTGAAAAACAACCAAACATCAGTCAAAGTTTGGGAAATGGATGTCAGACTGTAACAGTTGTGTGAAGCCATGCATGCTGGTCATGTGCGGGTTGTGTTTTTACTGTTTCCTTTTTTCCTGTGTTTTTGTGAACTTTTTTGTATGCTGATTGTATTATACCATGACTGCATTGTTCAGCCTCATCACCTTTCTAGGATTCATTTGTAAAAAAAAAAAAGAAAAAAGAAAAAAGTTTGAACAGGTGCATCCATCGGTCACTTTGCTTTGATAGAAAAAAAGTTTCCCGCGAACATGGACCCTTCAACATTTTTTATAGGGTGCTTTTGGAGCCCTGTGAGGAACATGACACTGTTGAATAAAGCATCTTTGTACTCGATATTGATTTATACTCAAATACAACAGCATCGGAATATTTAGTAGAAGCAATTATATTTTTCTTGACCAATGCACAGACTAAATAGATTATTGCGATCAACAAGTGGGGCTGAAGATAAAATGCTTTCGGAGCGAATTATGATGCATGTCCTGAAATAAATGAGAAATAGCCAATTTGTCACGCAAAAATTGTTGCAAACAAATGATCTGTTCTTCCTGCAATTCGTTGTAAATGTGTTTTCCTTTCATTTAAGGAACTGAATTAAGTTTACCCAGAACCCTATGGGTGTTATCCGGTAAATAAACTGTGAACTGTTTGGAAATGGAAATTATAACCTATGTTCTCCCGGTGATGTATAATAATTAAGCAAAGAATCATACAGCCATACGTCTTTTGTGATGATTTCTAAACACTAAAATGTATTGTCCGGACAGTGAGGTTAACTGGCAGACATCGTGTTCAGTCTTAAATATGGTATTTATTAAATCAGCCATTCATCAATAAACCTTCATGAATGGATACAAATATATTTTTCTGAAAATGTTTGTTATTTTTTGTTCCTTTTTAGTTTTGCATGTTGTTTGTCACCGTGTCTCTGAGGCGACACCACACACTCCCAGCCCTGTAATCTTCTCTCGATCTAAACTGAAATATAAACACAAGAAGGGAACGTCGATTACAAATGTCACTGAGATGTGAACGTAAACATCTGTTCAGACACATCTGGTTTTGATTGAAGCGCGATGCAGATGTTGCGCACACGACGCGTAATTATAACAGTTCCGAGATCAAGTCCAGCTCTGATGCAGAAGTCTTTTTAGACTTTGACTCAGTATGCACCCTCCCCCACACACACCCCCAGAAAATACACGGTAAAATATTTCAAAGTGTTTTTTTGCTTCTCACGAAATAAAAGAGACGCTCTTCACCGCGCTCTACACCTGTTGCGTAATTAAAGACAGAAACAGTCTTTTATTTCTCTTTTTTGAAGAAAAAAGTGAAGAAAATCCGATCACAATGCTCAGTATTTCTAAAATAATTTCATGTTTGCCTCAAGGCCTAATTATTGTGCTGCAGCTGTCCTAGAAAATTCGGAGTTAATGATTGATTTTAGAGTAAACTTGCACTTTTTACTCGGCAGCCTATCTGCTGTCCACTTGTTGAATATCTCTGTCTATGGAAAGTTTCATTTTAAATGGACCAGAGACAAAAGTCTAGATGACAAAAAACTATCAAATACACGAAACATGTCTAATTAGGAAAATGTGACTTTTGACCTTCTGTAAATAATCCCAAAATAAACTTTAAAGACTATAATATTGCTGTGGTGATGTGATTAAAATGTCCTGATTTCTAGTGAGACTAAATGATGCTTACAGTTATATTTAACCTCACAAATGTTTTGCTATGAAGGTCTTTAGGCTTCGCTGTAAAGATCATCTATTTGACTCTAATAAAAATGCTGAGTAACAAGGCAAAAACCACAGAGGCACTTGGAGTAATTTGGTTTTGTAGCGACTGATAGTTCCAGTAGCTTCAAACCTGCCTCTGCTCTGGACTGAATCTGGCCTGCAGAGTGTTTCTCCTCTTGAAAGCCGCCTGATGAACAAGGTGCTTCCTGAACAACAGATAAAAGCTACACAGGGTCTGGGTTAGCCTGCCATACAAGGTCACTGCCACCATGTGTGTGTGTGTGTGTGTGTGTGTGTGTGTGTGTGTGTGTGTGTTTGTGTGTGTGTGTGTGTGTGTTTGTGTGTGTGTGTGTGTGTGTGTGTGTGTGTGTGTGTGTGTGTAGGACCGTTGCCAGTCTGCATGCTTCCATGTGATGTGTGTACGAACGCACCACCACAGCGATGGCGCGTGTGGTGTCTGAATGCAGAGTTGAACACAAAGACTGCACAGACTCTGCATTTGCTTTGTGTCTCACCTGTACAACAGTGTCTCAGTGTCTCACTCTCTCTCTCTCACACACACACACACACACACAGAGTCACCTGGCTCGCATTAGCTCCCATGAAAGCCCAGAGTGAGGGACAAGATGGGAGAGCATGATCCTCTCATGCCTGGAGGAATGATTTTCTCTGCGATTAAAAGTGAGTGAGAGGCAGAGATAGAGCAAGAGGGATAGAGAGAGCAATGCAGAGAGAAAGAGAGAGAGGGAGATGCTGGCTGCCTTCCTGCTCCTTTCAGATGATAAACGATCAGAGATGCCGTCCTAGCTGAGAGGAGAGGGCCTTTTAGTGAGCATGTGTCCACTAATTTATGGCCTTCCTATCTGATTAGGTCAATATAGTGTGCTATTTAATTACATTTGTGTTATAACCTAGAACTGGAGATGCTATACTTCTTTCACGGCATCCCTTTCTTCTGTAAGGCAGGTAGTAGAGTTTTCTTTGGAGTCTCAGGATTTTGCTCAGGGCAGTCTCACCTCGAGTGTTCTGTGTGTGACTGTGGGTCTGCTCTGTGTCGCGGTTCATAGGTTTCCAGTGTTTCCGTTATTCAATATGGAAGAATGACAAAGTGCAAAAGTGCTGATGATTGTAGGCGAGGGAAATGTGTGGGACGCCTTCTGCTTGTGTTTGTGTGTGTTTTGACTTCTAGACACACCGAGGGGCAGGAGGATTCAGTAGCACTGATTCACTTCCTGTGTTGTTGAAGGAGGACAGAAGGCACAGGAAACAATAGTTCAGCGCTTCCTCCTCATTTCTCAGCACTCTTACCAGATTCACTGCTTCTTTCTCTGCCTTTTGCTTCCTCTCTGTCATTTGTACTCTATGAAAAGTGTGTATAGCACACAGAAACACCACATTATTAATCTTATCAGCATGAACTGTAATTCTATTCTCCGGCCTACTATATTGACTTCTGTACTGTGATCATTTGCAGTCTGTCCAATGATTAGATTATTAAAGATAATGCAGTTGTCTGCTGTCACAATATTGGACTCTTTCTCTCAGGTCAACTATGGGAAATCACTTTGAAATTTATCAGTATTGACATCTGAATCATCATCATGTACTTCACTTTAATGCCTCAGAATTAATAGGACAAAGGATGTGTGCACTTTTTAGTGTCTATTTGTGTGAGTGCTCAATAACCAGCCAGCATTGTCTTTTATTTGACCTTGTGGAGGTACGGTGTATATGTGCTTTAACTGAGTGCATTAAATTTATAGGAATGAGTCATTTTATCATGACATTGTGAGGCTTTTTATGTCAATCAAAAGGAAATATAAATAAATGTAAGTAAAACAAATAATGTCTCAACAATTCTAGAGGCCAAAGGCGCAAAAAAAATCATTTTGCTTTTTTTCTTTTCTTTAATACAGTAATTCATTTAAAAGCAGCTCGTGTGTTTTGATTTATTACTGCTATAATGTTGTTTTTTTATATATCAGTAGAGCAGTAAGTAAACAGTTTATTTCTTGAAACTACCTGAAAAAGCATTATAACCTTAAGGTGTCAGTAATAATTCACCATGTTATCATTTCATGAAAGGCTATCAACTATCACTGCATAAAAAAACCTATTTGTTTTGTACTACTAAAAAATATTTTACACATACCTCATTTTGTGTCACAACACTTTTTGTGTATGCTCATTTTCTGCACCCCCACCCCAAGGGTTAACAACATATTCGCATTCAAAAGAGGAAACAATTTCAATCTCTTCCACTCAGTCCGCATCTGCATCACTCCACACGATAAACATTTACATTTAAATTGATTTAAATCAGTTGCATTTATGTTCCTCTGTGGTCTGTCCATCATCTAGACCTGCAATCCCAGAGCTTCTCTCTCTCTCTCTCTCTCTTACAGTGTCCTGAGTTATGTGTCATTTATTTGAAACCCTAATAATTTAACTTGTCCCCTCCTGTCGCAGCTGCATGTGGTAAGAATGCAGCAGCTGGAAAGAAGGTGTGTGCGGCTGCCTCTGTATATATCTTCTTGGCTTTACACCGAGATTTCTCCCTGCAAATAGAAGCATGAGCAGAGAGGAGTTAATGTTATTGTCTGAATCCAATCCTATAGTCTTGTGTTGAATTGAGATTATTGTAAATGTTCAGCTTGTAAAAGGATGTGCATATAGGCACATGTAATGTGTCTCGTGTTTTGTATGTGTTGCAGTAGAATTCAGACACTACATTTGCATTTGCTCGTATAAGAAGCTCTCTACAGAATGCATCACTAAAGGGCAATAGATGAAAGCTAATTATGATTTAATTATATGTGATCACAATATTCTGACTCACAGATAAACATAGCTGAGGCTGTCTTGATGTTTTTCAGCAGTGAGTTGAGTTGCAGGGCACAGAGTCAGTGGAGTGGTGTGTTTTGGACCGTGGCGGACGTGGCGAAGGAGGGGGCGGAAAACTGAGTGCATTATGTGACTGTGCGTGCTTGTTTGTCTATGTGTGCGCGGTGAAGTCTGTGCGTGCACAAGTTGGTGTTATGCAGGGGGGAGCTGGAGCTGAGCCCGACCCCTGTGTGTTTTACCTGCATCTCAATGAAGCGAGAGAGGTGATTTACCCTTATACTGCAGTCAGCCTCTCTCTCTCTCTCTCTCTCTCTCTCAGCCAGTCAAACAGACATTGATCTCTTTGCCAGGCAAGGTGACCCACAGTGTTGTTCAGCTCTTCCAAAGTCTCTCCTCTCCCTTTTATTTGTACCTGGGAAAGGCCTTGACCCCACACATTGCTGCCATGTAGCAGCCCTCTGCACATGGATCTCACTTCCCCTGTATCAAGCCCAGAGTGTGTGTGTGTGTGTGTGTACGTGTGTGTGTGTGTGTGTGTTTGTGTGTGTGTGTGTGTGTGTGTGCGTATGTGTGCGTGTGTGTTTGTTTGTTTGAGTTAGCAAGAGTGCACACAGAGTAGGCACGTGTGCAAGTGTGTATGGGAGTACGTATACATTCCTGTGTGTGTGTGTGTTTATGGGGCTGAATGTATGAGAGTCCGGTCTGTCCATGTTGATGTTTCAGATCTTTTTTTCAGGTGGCGGCAGACATGTCTCTGCTGTAGGTCTGTCACTGAGCTCCTATGTAGCTGTACGGGTCAGAGTCCATTTGTCCCAAGTGTGAATCGGAATACAGGGAAATGAATTGCTCTCATCGGCTCTCATTGTTGCTTAAAGATGGATTGGGGGGCATTAATATACTTTGTTGCTCCTTCACCTCATTTGGTTCTACTGAATCCCAGCAAGATGTTTTTCAGGATGATTCGTTATTGGTTTTTAAAGCAGGCGTTTTTTCGTCCCTGGCGTGTTCATATACAGTCATGCTCACATGTGCACACGTTATATTTTCACACAAATGTGTTAATCACCTGCTGTCAGACACCCAAATGGATTTAAACTGTAAGTCCTCGTAAAAAGCCTTTTTAATTTCAGTTTATGAATTAATACATTTAATCTATATATTCGTTTTATTTTTTTTAATGAAAAATGGATTGGTTATTAAAGCACAGTGTATTATCAAACCTAACCATAATATAATGTCATAACCTGAAATTTATTTCAGATATACTTTTGTGTATTGATTTTGCTTTTGAAACATCATGCAGGGTGCGTGTGTGTGCGTGTGTGTGTGTGTGTGTGTGTGTGTGTGTGTGTGTGTGTGTGTGTGTGTGTGTGTGTGTGTGTGTGTGTGTGTGTGTGTGTGTGTCTGTGTGTGTGTGTGTGTGTGTGTGTGTGTGTGTGTGTGTGTCTGTGTGTGAATGTGCATGTCTTGTAAAATGGGGTACATGCACTGTATTTATTCCAATCCAAAATCACTAAAATCTAAACCTTCCATTCGGATCTAATAACTAATATGTGATCGGTTGAAAAATATCTGATTGTTTAATTTTACTGAGCATTTAAATTAAGTTTATGTGCATTTGGTGCTGTTTTATAGATGTATATATGTTTATATATGATTAGTCTGAATTGTTTCAAACCTTTTAATCTAAATTACTTACCTTGAATTAAAAAAAAAGGAATCAACATTTTAGGAATAAATATGAATGCCACAAATATGTTGTTCAATTGAAAGTCATATTCGTTTTTTAAAAGGACAAATATTACTCACTGTCCCCAGTAATTTGTGGCTTTTCTTTAAACTCATGGTCCGCAACAACCATGACTTAATGTTCAAAGTGTGTTATGTCTGCAGCAGAGTTTCCTGTGATGTGATGTGGGATCACAGGTGGGTTTCATAATAAATTTCTGTTTCCTGTCTTTGCAGGACGTCAAGAAAATTCCTCCATCTGTGATAGAGAGCTGTGAGTTCTCCGTCCCACCATCCTGGAGTCTGAGGTAACTTGTTCTGCTCCTTTTAATCTGCCACACTCACACAATATTTTAAAAACAAATGTCAAATTTAAATATATGAAAATATAAACTGCATCAAATAAGTTTACCGTTGCAGAAGTCTGACGATCTGAATGTCCTGCGTGCGGCGTGTTTACCAAAACACAGCACATAATATTCACATAAGCTTTCAATAACTATGTGCTTAGTAACTGATCCATAGCAACAATGTTGTCAGAATGAATAGACGTGCTATTATATTATATTATTTACATCACAAAATATTGGATTTATACAGAAAATGACTCAGTATTAATGTCTTTGATTCAAATCTATGTCTAAAAAAAAGTCCACTTTATATTTAATAACAAAACTATAATATTAAATACACAGCAAGTTGTTAATGCTGATCAGAATTGCTGCACATGTTTTCATATTTAAAACTACTGTTTATGTTTGATTTCATAGTTGTCAGTAACAGTGAATGAAATTCACCTGCTTTCTGTTCTTCATTCAAATAATTTGAATAAAATCAGTCTTTACACAGTCAAACTCTTGAAACAGGAGCCTTAAATCTGTAGCCCTAAGACGTCTTGATATTTAAAATACTAACAAAAATCTGACATAAGTTTGCAACATGCCTCGGGCATGAAGTTAAGTCCTCTGAGCGAAGTCAAAACCACAAACCACTTGTCCATATTGATTTAATTTAATAATGAAGCACTCATTTGGGACAGCAGACACCTGGGAGAGTTTCATTTTTTTCACTTCATATTTAGCTCGATCAAACGCTCTCTCGACCTTTGTTGTGTGCAATGTTATGCAGTTCTCTGTTTTGGGGGCTCTGACAGTGCTGCTTGACTTGACAGGAGGGTGACATGCTCAGTGCTCATGGGATATGGCCAAAACTTTTGTCTTGACCCTTTGACCTCCTTCACTCTCTCAGCTCTCTTAGCTCTCTCTGCGACACACACTGCATTTTTTTATTTTATTTCTGGCTGACACGCAGATGGACGGATGGTGGGATGATGGCGGAGGCTGATGGAGTGAGAAAGACAAAGCGAGGGGCTAATTTGCGTTCTCGGAAAGTAGCTGGAGAGGAAGGATGGAAGGAATTGAGGCAAAGTTAGGGAAGGAGTTGAGGGATTGAGGACACCTGGATTTGAATGCAGACATGCACGCCAGGGTGAGAGAACGGGAGGAGGTGAGGACGCGAGGAGGAAGGCAGTCAGGGATGGCAGGAGGTCTCCTGGCCGTGGATGCAGACAGACAGGCAGGGTAACCAGAGGCAGGCGGTGACCTTCTCTGCTGCTGGAAGATCGAAAGCTTTATTTAAAGGCCTGGTCAATGCTGGGTGCTGCTGAGGTATCAGCCTTGCAGCCAGGCGACTCATCACCACTGTAATACAACTCTCTAACCCTAACCCCCCTCCCACACACACACACACACACACACACACACACACACACACACACACACACACACACACACACACACACACACACACACACACACAGGACAGGACACTCTCTGGACACCTCAGGTTTTACACAGTACAGTGGAGAGGCTGGACAGTGGAAACTACAGCATCAGCATCAGCTAATTTTACTGTGCAGCAGACAGTATACTCCACTTTCTTCATGTGCTCAGCATTGTGAAGCACATGTTTCGTTTTGCCTTTTCTGCACACTCCATCACTGTCCATTTTTTCATACTGTTGGCCAATTATAAATAGACAGCATCATGCACAATTTTATGTGACGTATTGATACAGTGAGGATGGAGGTGATAAAAGAGTTAAAAAATGACAGAATGCAGGCTGCTAAGGTAGGACACCTGCATCTGTGTGTGTGTCTGTGTGTGTGTGTCTGTGTGAGTGTGAAGCACGTGTTTGTGCACTCGTGTGTGTCTGTGTGTGTTGCAGCGTTAGGACACCTGCATGCTTCAGCATTTTCTGGCTGTCAGGAGCTCTGAGGTCACAGGCAGGGGGGTAGAGAGGGCACATTAGAGGAAGCTTGAGAGCCCCCACCCACCCACCACGCCTCCGCAATCCTTCGCCCTGCACCTCCCACCACCCTAACCCCCACTTTTCCTTCTTCCCCCCGTTATCTCCCGTCATCCCTCCTCCCCCTCCTACTCGTCTTCCCCTCGTGGTGACGGGGTGAGTCGGCCACTCATGGAGGGGGAGGGGGCGCAGGGACGCAAGGTGCCTCAGTGGCTGACAGCAGGCAGGTCAGGTTTTTCTAGACACGGCAGAGGAGGAAGGACACATGCGCACATGCACGCAGACACATCAAGGTGTGTGAGTATGTAAGAGAGAATATATTTACTGTAAGTGCTTACATGGACGCTGTATACAAAAACACTTGAAAAGCTTTTGCCGTTGGATGGTGGTTAATATAAAAGTTTCAAAATAAAGCATGAATAATATAAACATCAACTAGAGGATTGATATTAATGTATCTGATGAAATCTATTTAGCCTTGTTACCTTCATCTCATTGGACTATGTGAGAATCACCTGAACAAATACCCAGGGGAGAAAATGTGACTAAATATAATCAGCACAATTGATTATCTTTGTTTCTGATTTTGAAGCCAAATTCCATGATTTCAGATGAAAAACATTGAATTGTCACTTATAAAACACTGCAGCTGTGTTGGGTTCTTTTGTATTCTACAGCGACAAAGATCTCCATCCACAGTTTGACACACTTCACTACCCATTTACCGCCCAGGATATATATAACCACTCGCTGCTCAGTGTGAGACTCGTTACACTGCATGTTACAGTCTTGATAGTGACACAGATGTCAACCCTCAATCTAGAAAATCCGAATGACAGGGAGAATATGAACAGGATGTATGCTCATTATTAGGCCTGGTCTGAAAACAGTGGAAGCAAGTAGAACTGGAGTCTGGATTAGAAATAACAAAAAAACGGAAATAGATTTCCCTCGCTGCAGTTGTAAAGATACACAAACCGAACGCAGAGCAACTGTGTTTAGATATGGATTGTTTTTTAAAATGTGTTATGGGTTTTTACTTTCTTCTTAACCACAAAGAAAATGATACTTGAGGAGAAAGCTACACCCTCGAGCCAAACCTCTAAACATCAACGTGCTCCTCTTTTCAACTTATGTTAATATACAATTTTCTCTCCGATATTCCAGTTGTTTAAGCCTGGATTGTGTTGTTTTATTCAAAAATAATTAGTTGTAAAGCTGTTACTGTGTGTGTGTGTGTGTGTGTGTGTGTGTGTGTGTGTGTGTGTGTGTGTGTGTGTGTGTGTGTGTGTGTGTGTGTGTGTGTGTGTGTGTGTGTGTGTGTGTGTGTATGTGTGTGTGTGGGTGTGAGAGAGAGAGCCTCAGAGCCACTGTTGTCCTCGGGTTGTGACTGTGTGTTCACAGCATGATTGAGAGAGGAACTTGTGATCAGCCGGAGGTTAGTGTGATACAATGTATTCCCCTGAATCACCACAGCCATCAGCCCAGGGCCTTCCTCTCGCCCGAAGCCTCCTTCCCCTTACACACTCACAAACACACACACACACACACACACACACACACACACACACACACACACACACACACACACTCCTTCCTCGCTCCCCTGGTGTCTCCGTGCCCTCCTCTCTTGTCCCTGCGGTGACTGCCCAATGCTAGCTGCTGAGCGTTGCACCCATTGTCTAATTGAATTCAAACACTCCGGCGTTAGCTCCTGATGCTACAGAGATGTTAACACGGCACAATACTAACAGTCCTCGGGACGTGTTTCAACACCCGGCTCCTAAAGAGAAAATTAGTGCTAAGCTCACTCTGGCAGCACATGATTTATTCAAAGCTCCAAACTATGTCTTCTGTATCCCCTAAAGGATCGTCTTTTATAGCCATGAGCAAATCAGCTCTTCATACACACACACAGATGCAGCACATGCAAAATATGTATTATGGCGATGTCTTTGGTGGACAGGATGTGTGTTTCCTCTCCCTTCTCATGCTTCTACTGGAGTGTATCTATTGTCCCTTATATAAATGTGTCTGCTGGTCTCTCTGCATCCATATTGCTGGCGATGCCGTCCATCCCCTCTCCCTGACACCCTCACTTTTATTCCATGGCTCTCAAACACTAGCTCTGGGCTTTAATGGCACATATTTCCTGGGCCCAGCTGAAATGGGATGCATCTTCTCCTTGTTAGCTTGATAAATAACCAGGCTGCTGGGAAAGTGCTGAATTTGAGCTTTCAGCCTCTATTTTCTGCTGGATGACATTAATTTTAAGTGCTGAGAAGGAGCTAACTACTACAGACAAATAAATAAGGAGGAGGAGGGGAAGGTGCAGAGGTGCTGGAGTCACTCTGCTGTCCCTCCCCCCTGTTACCTGTTTATACAAAAGCATTCATATATGCAATATGCAAACCTGCAAAAATATTCAATACACACAAGCAACGCACACACTTTCTCTAAAGGTGCTTGCGTTGTTGTCCAAACTGTGAAATCATCTTGTCCCATTATTAGTATGACTCCTACTGAGGTCAAATGTTTAACATGTTGTAGGTAGACAGAGAGTCTGTCAGGTAGACAGTAAGATTGGCTCCATGCTTCTCTATCTACTGTCTGCCTCCATCCCTCCTCTCTGTCTGTCTCCTGAATTCTGTTTCATCAGAAAAAGAGATTAGTGCAGCAGCAAAATGATGCGGGTCACAGAGCAAAACACTCTGGATAAATTGTATTTATATGAGCTTATAGAGACAACGAAACAGAGATCAGCTCATTAGTGGATTGCAATTTAAATATTAAGAGTAATGTTTTTTTTCAGGGAAGTTAATTATTGTTACAGAAAAGAGGAGGAGTTGTTCTAGCTGAAACATTTATATTAAAGTGTGTTTGAGCTGGATCAGTTAAAGTTTAATTATTTTATTTTTGCATTTCTGTTTGTGTGTGCTTTGACAGCCTAAGAACAGGTTAATCTCCATCTTGTTTTTTCATTACCGTTTTGAAAAGATTTTCTCTTTGTGTTGTCCAAACTGACTCTAAGCTTCATGAGCTGCACTAGTTGGATTTTACTCTTTGTAAATAATCGAGCTGCCGTGGAGACCCATTAAAATACAGGGTCAATGTTCAACCAGACCAAGGGTCTTTTGTTATATTTCTTATAATTTCATCTTTCTGCATGTACACTTCCATTGCTTTCTTTTCTCTTTATTTTGATCAGGTTTAGTTTAATTTAACATTTTTATTTTTCCTGTTTTACAATTTTGAACCCACAACACCCGAGACGACTTTACATTTAGAAAAAGCATTTGTCACATGACAGCAGCAAAAGCACCGCAATAAATGTGCTTTACTGCCAGACTATAAACAAGGAACACAAGGATGTCGCCAGAACATACACAGCACTACTGATGACTGAATCCACTTTCATCAGTCAAAACATGCAAAATTATACTTCAATGTACGACTATCCATTGCATGTCACTACACACACACACGCACAAACATTGTTGTTCAGTCTCTTAACATCAAACATCCTCCTACTACATACTCCTTCACATTCACTTTTGAATTCATGTATGCTCCACACACAAACACACACATACAGACACACACTTTTGTTGTACACAAAACAATGAAGTGGCTTCGGCTGAGACACCTCATACATTATTTTAACAATGTATAGCGCGGTGAATAAAAAGGTCAGTGGTTGAGAACTGGCTCCATGTAACAATAAGATGCATGAACTGAGCACTGCAGGCCCTTCAGTCAGGATCCTGCTGCTGAACGCTCTGAGGAGGAAACACATGTGAGCTATGGTGATGGATCGTACTGTAGGCTGTGTGTGTATGTGTGTGTGTGTGTGTGTGTGTGTGTGTGTGTGTGTGTGTGTGTGTGTGTGTGTGTGTGTACATTCAGTGTTTATGGGGCACTGTTGTGAAACACCTTATAACAATAGATTTACTTGGTCTATCATTATTGATTGTACATTTTCCCTTTTGCCCTTTGCCTCACTTTGGTTAATGTCCTATATTACGACAACATTCTGCTTTTAAAGCACATCGTGAGCTGAGATTTTGTTTTTAAAGCGATGCTCTTATTAGACCGATTCTATTTCCGTCAGCATCTGAATACACTCTGCAGATGTGATGCAAGCAAAGCAAAGTGTGTTTCTGTTTGCAAAGCAGGGTTTAATTTTCAGGGTGTATTTATCACTTGCTGTCATGTTGTGGTCACATGACCACATGAACCACTGCCAGCAATTAAGGCTGATAAATCACTCATTTACAGGAAGAGAAGGAGGGACGGAGTTGGGCAAAGAGGAAACGAGAGAGTGATAAGAGAGAGGGAGAAGAATAATGAATAGCCTGTATCCCTTCACAGATATTTTATCCTTTCATTTTTTTAAACCATAATGTTGAACGTTATTGTGTTTGGGCAGTGTAGTATGAACTGTTGCCAGTGAGGCTCATTGACTCCTACAGGCAGAGACAAAGAGACAGATGGTAGTCGTTTGTGTGGTTTACTGTGATTGTGACCTGAATGCACCGCTTTATTTACTGTAGGAAGTGTGTGTGTGTGTGTGTGTGTGTGTGTGTGTGTGTGTGTGTGTGTGTGTGTGTGTGTGTGTGTGTGTTCATGTGTGCAGCTGAGTGCACGCCTGCACACGCAAATGCATTTGTGTCATGACAAAGAAAGAGATGCAGAGACCGAACGTACACAGCCGTCACCGCACTCTCTCT
The DNA here is from genome assembly GCF_963691815.1 of Echiichthys vipera. NCBI lineage: Eukaryota > Metazoa > Chordata > Actinopteri > Perciformes > Trachinidae > Echiichthys > Echiichthys vipera. The sequence goes on along the minus strand of NC_139832.1, from coordinate 9,325,489 downwards.
TGGGTTCCTGCTGATGGATTTCCTCTCAGTCTAAACAGGAGAGCAAACACACTGATGCCTCTGCACGCAGCTATTCCATAAACCAAACAATGCTGGAATTTAATTAACAGCATCCTTTTATTTATGTCAGAATATAAACGGAAATATTGCAACAATGCAGAATTTGAATCACACCAGACTTAGTTTTTTCGTGTGTTTTTGACCTGCAGGTCTAGACATTTAAACATGGCACATAACTGTGAGCTTTAGTTGCTGATCAGACACTTAGAGATGTCCTAGGATGTGAACGGGGTCTAACCTGTGCAGCGTCTGTATAAGTTACATCAGAACGTGTGTTTCAGCAGCCCGGATCAGTGCTCCGCAGTGTCTCAGCCTGCCTACTCACTTGAAAAAGCAGATTAAAGATTCATGAAAAAAAAGGAGGTGGTGGGGGGGCTTTTAATGGGCTGGATGAAGACAAGGAGAGGAGAAGAAGAAGAAGAAGGAGAAGGAGAAGAGAAGAAGAAGAAGAAGAAGAAGAAGGAGGAGGAGGAGAAGAAGAAGAAGAAGACGCAGAACAAGAAGTGTTTGCTGTTTAAAGAGCTACTATATTTTAAATTAATAGCTGAGTGTGTGTGTGTGTGTGTGTGTGTGTGTGTGTGTGTGTGTGTGTGTGTGTGTGTGTGTGTGTGTGTGTGTGTGTGTGTGTGTGTGTGTGTGTGTGTGTGTGTGTGTGTGTGTGTGTGTGTGTGTGTGTGTGTGTGTGTTCATGCTGTATTCAACAGAGACAGGACCCTGCTGTCTTACCAGTACTGAAATTATGAAAGAGACTGGAGCAGCTATTCTGGGGAGATAAATAAATTGTGTACACATTAACTGCACGAGAATACAAAGTCAACACTGCGATTGTGTTTGAGAGAGTATGTGTGTGTGTGTGTGTGTGTGTGTGTGTGTGTGTGTGTGTGTGTGTGTGTGTGTGTGTGTGTGTGTGTGTGTGTGTGTGTGTGTGTGTGTGTGTGTGTGTGTGTGTGTGTGAAGTATTGCCAAAGACTGTCTAGCATGGAAAAGTCTTTCATTTTTCCAGCAGAGAACACAGGCAGTGCAAGTCTGATCTTTGCCGCCTACTTGCTTTAACATCAGTAATGTCAGTTTTATGCTTTGTAATGTTGTTTGTGATGTTTAGGGTAGGGGGCTTTAGCTTTTAATTCTTGTTATACATTGAGCAAATTTACTTAACTAACTTTACTTAATTTACTCATTTTGATCTTATTTCTGTACTTTATGGCAAGCAAGGTCACATACAAATTTAATTCATGATTTTTATTATTGATTATTTAAATTTTTAATAAAATGTAACAGATTAGTAGTGCCTGAGAGCTTGTGCAGTGGATTTCTTTTGATTTATTCCCTTCTTATGATTTAACCACCATCCTCCAAATTTCTTTTTTTTTCTCACTATACACGTGACGTTTAAAAAGGGTGCTGATCTCCCTCTTTTTCCCTTTCACATCTGCGCCGGTTCAAGGTTGATACACAGACAGAGAGGGAGGAGACACCAGGGAAGGAGGAGCAAACAGGGGAGAGCGGTGCAAGCATGCTCACGTTCGCATATGTGAACATGACGTCCTGCCTGTGCAAATTGAGTTGGGAAAGTGGACACATGGTCTCCATTTACACCATCTCTATTTAACCCTCCGTCTCTTTCTATCTTTAAAACATGTGCAACTTTTAAAAGTGGAAATAAACTCATCACAAGAAGTAGTTATTTCTACAAGAGGCCTAAGGCGTCATACTGCAACACTGTATATTTTAGAAATATGACTGTCACAAAATGCCTTTTTTTTCAACGTATGAGTTCATCACACACAAGGATGCTCGTATTCATTGTCGATAATCCATGTTCAATGTTGCACTGTGGTAATTGTGTGAATACTGAATATGGCCACAAGCTTCTTCATCTATTACTTATACAACAGATTCATTAAATAGATCAAATAAAGCATCACAAAAGTACCACAGCAAGTGCAATAAATAGACTACAGGTAATGAGTGGCATTAATCTCTAATATTTATACCTTTAGATCAGTTTAGTGTGAAAACTGCAAAAAATCTGTGCTTTTGCTATATATTTTTTATTATATAATAATAAATGATCCATCGGAGGACGTTTTAAGTAGAATATGTCAGAACTTAAAAACAGAAAGCACTTTGTTTTGGTGTGCTGATAGGTGCATTACACTGTAGATTTTATGTGGCTTTATCTCGAGTGAATTAGAATCCCTGTAAAAAGTGGAATGTTATTAGTGTCAGACCACCTGGGGTGAACATCTGCAGACACGCACGCGCACACACACACACACACACACACACACACACACACACACACACACACACACACACACTCACGCACACACACACACACACACACACACGCACACACACACACAGTCATAAATATGGCTCTGCTGCATCTATCTTTTGCATCTCTTGTCTTATTGTCATATGCACAGTTATGCATTCCTGTGCGAGAGTTAAGCTGGTTATCAAATATTCCACAAGGTCACGGGTCAAGTACAGGTTCTGCTCTTCTGGTCAGCCAAGGTCAAAGATCAGCAGGTTAGTGTCGGAGGCCAGGATAATCACAGCTGATTGGTTTTCTCACAGTGCAGCTCACCAGTAATCCACTGACGATTCAAAATCAAAGTATAGAAAGATTTAGTTTTAGCTCTGAATGATTCCTCTGCGTTATTCTGCTGACTGCATGAAACCCTTTTATTTGTTTATCTTATTTCTCATTCCTACAGTAACGACTCTCCTTTGAATAATTAGATGTTCTTTTCATGTTCTATTAGGACTGTTTTTGCTCACTATTTTTTCATCTTCAAAGTGAAAGCTAAAATAGGGCGATCACTGCAATTTAATTACTACAAATCCCTTTGTGAATTTGCTCTTGTGTTTGTTTACATGTGTAGATTTGCCGGCTTCTGCAGTTTTTTTTTTGTGCGATTCAGTCTTTACTTTCTTGTGTCGTTCTGTATATGGCATTTTATTTATAGGGTGTGCGCGTGGTTGTGTGTGTGTGTCTGTGTTGATGAAGTTGCAGTGGGGTCTATTTAAATAGATAAGATGGTGTTTTATTCCCAATCAGAGGAATCTCCTGTCGCATCTCAGTCTCCTCATAATAACCCTCGGCACTGCTCCACATCCCCCTGCACACTCGCGCACACACAAACACACACACACACACACACACACACACACACACACACACACACTGAGTATTGCAAACGTTGCAATTTTTCTCTCTCTCAGGGGTTTATCAGGCTTTGATAAATGAAAATAAATACTTTTTTCATACAAGGAACAGAAGGGGGGAGAAGAAAATGGCATAAAAGACAGGAGGTCTGTGACAGTTTGATACCCCAGTACAAGCAAATATATGACAAAGCAACACCTTTTATAACTCTGTGTGTGTGTGTGTGTGTGTGTGTGTGTGTGTGTGTGTGTGTGCGTGTGTGTGTGTGTGTGTGTGTGTGTGTGTGTGTGTGTGTGTGTGTGTGTGTGTGTGTGTGTGTGTGTGTGTGTGTTTGTGTGTGTTGTACAATTTAGTGCTAAAACATAGGTACAACCTCAGTCATTGTGGGGAATAAGAGTGAGGAAGACAGTTATTCAGAGATGTGGCCAGAGGAGAAGTCAGATATAGCAAGTGGCCCGTACGCTGACATGTTAACTGAGTTACAGTGTGAAAAGAGAAAAAACCACAGCACACACATGATTTAGAGTAAACATGTTCTCCTCCCTCGTCTGTCTGTTTCTGTGAGTGCAAGGTCACGTAGACACCTCCCTCTCTACCTTTGTTTCCCTCTGCTCCTCCAGAACTCATTTCATTCAACACTCCCAAACCTCCGACAGCCTCATAACTATAACTCTCTCCTCCCTGTCCTCTCCCCCTCTCTTCTCTTCATCCACAGCTAAATGACTCTGTCAGAAATAAAGAGCACTTATCTTATCTACTGCCTCCACTCTGCTGTCTCGATCTCCGTCGACGTCACACACACAAATACACACACAGGGGAGAAAAGAAAACACATGGACAAATCCTAACATTACACTAACAGACGTGTATCTTTTATTATAACTATTATTACAGTCATAATGACTTTCCTAACCCATAACCAAAACCTTTTTGTATTTTCTCTGCCTGTCTTAATTATTCCCATCAGATGGAAGATTCAGTCTTGTTCAACAACATTTCAGCTTGTTGTACTGAGTCTTCGGCTACCTGCCAGAAAGAAAGACATAGCCCCCAGTGTAGCAGACAGATATGTACACAGGTAGATGGAGGTTTGAAGGAGGACAGGTGTCCACTCATTCTGTTCTGCCACCCCCCCTCCACTCCCCTTTCTCTCCTGTCATCCACTTCCTTTCTCCTCCCTGTGGTGTTGAGGAAAGGAAGAGCAATCTACATCTATCTGCAGCCTGCGGAGGGCTTACTGTGTGTTTTCCTCTTTGTGAGTATGTGTTTATGTGTGTGTGCATGTAAGGAGCCACCTACCAGGCACTCAGCAGGGGGGCACATAGGGATAAGAGCTAAGAAAGAAGGATGAGGATACGGGAAGGAGGGTGATGGGGATAAAACTCTCTGCAAGAACACACGCACACACACAAATACATACATACACACACACACACGCACACACAAGCAGACACATACACACACTCAGATCAGCCCAGCACATGCTCCAACAATCTGCTAGGTCTCCCTGAACACTCCATCACTAATAGTCACATTACAGAGTGCAACATAGATGCAGATTTTAATCAGCATATTTTGTGATGACTTGTCATTTAAAAGTGTGCACGCACACACACACACACACACACACACACACACACACACACACACACACACACACACACACACACACACACACACACACACACACACACACACACACACACAAAGTTGTCCCCCTCGTACAGTTCAGAGCGATCAAAGGTTACGAGTAAACTCCATCGACTGATTCTTCTGGAGGTTATGCATATGTTTATTGAACCTTGTCCAATTTGGCCACCTTACCTGAGTAAATTAGATTGAAGTATTTGCATACTGCAATGTTCAGGATCATCCTTTGTTTGCTGTTCCTGCGCAGCGAGAAAACCAGAGAGGGAAGGAGAGAAAGAAAGGGAACGCGCTCGCTCCGAGCAGATAGTGGATATGTGTATGCAAGGATGCTTAAGAGACGGAGAGATGAAAAGAGTGATAATTCTCCTGCTACCCTGAGGCCTCTCGCAGCCTCTCGGGCTCCCTATAGGTCCCCTGATGCATGCCTTAGCAGAAAGCCGGGGCCCGCTAATTGGCCCCTGTGATAACACCAGAGAAAACGCCAATGTGTGCGTGGACTAGTGTGTGTTTGTGTTTTGGTATTACAGAGCCGTTGAAAGCTTATATTTTCCACAAGTAATAATTTATTGGTTTGTAATTCTGCTTTGAAGGGTGTTTGATTTGTAAGCTGTGAGGACATTTATTATGATATGCTAGCTCATTGAAGTCGGAAGCCACTGAAAGACAATCAAAGCATATACACCAGTTCAAAGCGCTGCTTCAATCTTTAAACAGCTTGTTTCTCTCTAATTGTTTCATTATCTCAGTGTGCTTATTAAATGTAGGATAATTGTTAATTACCACATGAGGATTTGTAAAGGATTTGTCTTGAGTATCAAAACAAATTAATTAAACTGAACACATTTAAAACAACAGCAATGATAACAGCAGGTGCAGTGTGTGTGTGTGTGTGTGTGTGTGTGTGTGTGTGTGTGCACATCTACATTTCCACTGATATTCTTGTTTGTTTGAATCTCTTTGTTTAACTGAGATTCATAGGAGGAATTTAAATGAGATTCAAATGAGATTCATAGCTAATTGTAGCAGCACAGGTAATATGCAGATAGATTTAATGATGATTCAGTGTATCTTGCAGTGTAACGAGACTTTGATTAGACCATTGGAAGACGCATACTGAAATCATTACTGTGGTTTGAGAAAAAAGCACCGGAAAGAGGAACTTCGATTAAAAAATATATTTTTTTCTAGATTTTAGTTTTCTCAAAATTATATGTAAATCCATGTTTTGGCCCGCAAAATGTTAATGTGTTAAAACTGTAAAATAAAATAAAAAGAATCTGCAAAATTTGTGCAATGTTTAAAAAAACAAAAAAAACAAGAGTGTCTCTGTAACCTGGATCATGTGAAATCTCAGGTTTTGGGGCGGTGCAAGTAAAGATTTTGTTCAGGATACCTCCAGAATTAAGTGAGCACACTGTACTGCACATGTGACTCCATACACTCACCGGTTTACTTTGTGTAAAATCCAGCTGCTCAAGACAGCTGGGACATTACAAGTAAATAAAAGCTGCAGCTCCTGAGCTTGCACATACACGCATGCACACACGTCAACACTTATTCTTGTATTGCCTTCCATAAATGAGCAACGAGTTGTTTCCTTCCCTCGCTCCTGCTGTACATACGCCTGGACAGATGTGCATTGCTGGATACTGTATATTTATGCATAGTAGGTTTACTATAATTAAATTGATGGGAAAAGGCGTTATGCACTAATCAGTGTGTGTGTGTGTGTGTGTGTGTGTGTGTGTGTGTGCGTGTGTGCGTGTCTGTGTGTGTGTGTGTGTGTGTGTGTGTGTGTGTGTGTGTGTGTGTGTGTGTGTGTGTGTGTGTGTGTGTGTGTGTGTGTGTGTGTGTGTGTGTGTGTGTGTGTGTGTGTGTGTGTGTGTTTGTGTGTGTGGGTGATGGAGGTTAAAGGCGGCGTGAGGTTACATTTGTGACAAGAAATGAATTGTTGCAAAAGCATCTGGATTGGACTCTTCTACCCATAATTCCTCTCTTTGGGGTACACCCATTTGTAATCCCCACTATAAATCTGATATGATCCCAACATTACAAGGATTCTGATGAGGGAGAAAAATATTTGAGTGCATCGCTAAACATGACGACGGACTCAGACTTTACAGGACACAACCAGCACAAGCATGCATACATGTAGGCACAAAACACACTTATATAAACCATACACTGGGCTTTATTTTGATTACAGTTAAGAGGGGGTTTATAAAGCAGGGAGCACGGACACATAAAATATAGGCGTGGAGATGAGGCAAACAATGAAACAAATATTCTATGGGACTGGTTAAGGCACAGTAGTGGGCACAAAGCAGTCTATACTGTACAACTGCAGTATTGATAGATGCTGCAGAGCCTGAGTCTACCGTCCCACTTTATTTCAATTAGCGCACAGGAAGCAGGAAATAACCTGTAAATCAATTGTCATTTCTACGTGGCCGCGGCTGGAGGCTGAGATTCACTTTGTCCTACAATAAAAGATGATAAAGCCAATGAAGAAGATTAAAGGGAAATTTCCTCACGTACTATCACACTGCTGTAGAGTATATCCTGAGTGTGTGATGGTCAATGCCTTTACGGCCGTTATGGTTATTAATGGTCCACACACTTGCTGTGTCCGCTGGTTTAAGCAAGTGATTTTCCTACATATCCCAGAATCCTACTCTAATATGGCAACATGTTGCATTTTGAACTCAAAAGTCAAATCACTTCTTCCACTTATGTTTTTGGCTCGGTTGAGGTAAACACACCAACAAAAAACAAAAAAATGCTGCCTTCATGGTACATTAAATCAGCCTTGGAATCATGCAACAAAAACTAGAGGGGCACTCTGAGACCCCCAAGGCATGCGATATCTCACAATGTTAATGCAGAGAGACTTTTTTCCAGTCAGGGTCTTGTTTTTCCAATTATTCCGACACCACATGAATGCAGCACGAATTAACCATCTGCAATATTAACAAAAGTGAAAAATAATTTGTGTATCAGCTTAAAAATTGTGTGGGTTCTTCCTTCGCCTATGCTACACCCTTCCACCAAGTTTCATGAAAATCTGGCCAATATATATTTTTTGTAGTCCTGCTGACAAACACACAAAAAAAGTAATACATGTGGTGAACACAAAACTGTGCGGAAGAACAGGAAACGGTCCATGCGCCACGAAAAGCCTTAAGCGAGGGAGGTTGAGAAAGGGAGGTCAATATGGATAGCAACCGAGCAAGACATAGCAGGTTATATAGTGTATGATCATATCAGAAAACAAAGCCATGTATGCACCCCACTTTACAGCATGCCACACACACAAACACACACTCTGATGAAAACACCCGGACGCTCCGCAGTGTGATTTGTTTGTGTTGTTGGTGCAGTGGACTGAAGCGATGGAGGTAGTAACTGTTTGATGGTAGGCTTTATGGAGACACTATATAATGCCTGTGACAGTTTATTCAGTGCATGTCAGGAAGGGGGGATTTGTGACACTACAATGGCTGTGACACTCCTGCAGATCCATGCACTTATGCACCCACCATTCACAGCACCAGAGGGAAAAATGAATGAGGGAGATGTGGAGGTGTTTGCATGTTAAATGTCATAGAGCTGTGTGCAGTATAACGTTGAAACAAGGCTGTAATGCAATTATACAAGTGCTAAACTTAGATACAGGGGGACTTGACCAAAATATCGTTTTTTAATTTTACTTCCGACTTGACTGTAACATCACACACATCCCTCTGACATGCTCGAGTAGACACAAATGTCTAAAACGGTTTAATGAGAGATTTTTCTTCTGCTACACAGCCACAGTGGCAGGCGATCGGACGGCAAACTGAGATCGTTAGACGGTACATTTTCTTTACAGAAAAAGGAATTCTGCCTTCTTTTTGCACTAACTTTTTGTCCAGCTAGTTATTCCCCAAGGTCCATTAGCCGAGCTCTCATTGGTTCTCCTTTCGGCTGGATGCTATTAGACCTGGGATTGGGTATTGAATTAGCCTGCTGATTGGGTATTGAAGGAGGGAAGACTGATGAGAGGATTTGGCTAAGCTTTCTTCTACAAACCTCATTACTCACACTCACACTCAAAGAGAGAAGAGTAGGAACACACACACACACACACACACACACACACACACACACACACACACACACACACACACAGGCCTACGTACAGACATTTCAGTCCTTAAACTCAGTTTTCTAAGGAAAATCTAACAACTTAAACGTCCCACTCATGCATGTAAAAGATAATTCAGTCCTCCCAACATGCACCGCTGTCTTTGCTCACTTTTCCCACATGCTGCAGACAGAGCCCAATCTAAACCACAAAACAAATATTTGATAGGATGCATGAGCAGGTGCTGCAGAGACGAGAGGCACTGGGAGACAACCGTTCTGTACTGAAAAGAAAGCATTGTGGGCCCAAGAGAGTGCTGCATGCAAGTGGAGGCTGCTAGAAAGAGGGATGTGTGAAAGGCTTTGTGCTGATTTATGCTGTGTTTCATCCCACAATAAAGATTATGGATGATGATATTGATTTAGCCTGGGCTGTGGCCATGACTGGACTCAGGCTCTCAGGTTGGGAGAAAGAGAATTTAGCTCATTATCATTCTTAGACACAGTGAGGGAGCTTCTCTGTCGGTGTGTGTGTGTGTTTGTCTCTATATTTATGTGCCAGAGTCTTAGATCATCCTCTGTATTAGCAGCACGACTCTTCCCTCCTTTAGTGTTTGTGAAAGTGTTGAACCCCATCGTGTCCTCCTCTTTCACGAGCCAGAGAGCGAGCAGCAGGCGTTCCCAGCAGCACAGCTGAGCAGACCAGGAGGGAGGGATGAAGTTATTGACTCCACTTTGATTTAACCTCTCCTGCCTGATCCTCAGAAGCGCACGGACACATGCAGATTGGGGAACTCTCAAAATAACAGCTGCCTTCTCAGGGATGTGCACGTCAAGGACGCAAGGCAGAATTAATTGCAGGCTTCTAATTTTGGATATATTTGTATATATCACTGGCAGAAGTAGTAGTACATTAGTTTCCTCCACACCTTCATGTCACATTTTGGGGGGGGGGGGGGGGGGGGGGGGGGGGGTATTTTGACATGGAGTTGAATGAGGTACTTATCTCAGTGTTTTACCTACAGTTGGAGAAACAGACCTCAGTAATGAAACAGAAGCAATATTGTTGATGGGTGCAGCAGCAATAAATGTATTTTAGCTATCTAAAAAAAAAATCAATATCAGTTTAAGTGTATGCTATATTTAAAATATTTTCCCCACTTTTCCTTGCTGTCAGACACCCCTTTTCCCTTTCACAGAAGTTTACCTTCTCTCTTTTTCCGCCGACTTCAGACTCATACTCAGACTCTGGTTCATAAAGGGATGCTCTTGTCTCCACAGTGAACAGTTTTTAATCATTGCTACTGATCACTCATTTTTATTTTCTTATATTTGATGTCTCTCCTTCATAAACCGCTGAATGTCCGACCAAAACAGCTAACTTCTTATGTTATAATACAGTGTCTGGAGTTTATGTGTAGGAACACAGAAGGTCACAATTGAGAAAAAGGTAGTGCCAAAGGAAAGGGCTGTCTGGTGATATTATTTTCTTTTAGGTGGCTAAAATATGTTTTTGCTGCTTGCTCCATCCACAGCAGTACATTGCTTCCATGTCTGGACTCTGGGGGTGTGCCGACCATCAACTCTAGATAATACTCTGACTATGAATAAGTACACCGTGCAATCCCACTTAAAAATATCTAAACTATCTCTTTAACACATGTAGACAGAAAACCAGCCATGGGGTTTACACACGTTCTCTCTCTGAATAAAACTCAGCTCATTTCTGAAGATTTACCTGTGGATCATGTTAACACGGCATCTTAGACCAAACACCATGTAAGAACAAATTACAAATTACAAATTATAAGAGGGCACGTTTCTCCTCTTTTTGCATACTCCACATCTCCAACTACTGCACCATTCTCACACTTCCAGTACCAGTCTGTTCACTGAAGCCACAGAAACATTACTGTTACATGTTATAATGTGTGTTATCGTCCAACACTGAAAAAAAAAAAAAAAAACTGAGGCATTATCAGCACAGCATTTCAATCCTGTAACTGATTAATATTAGAGTAATTTACTTCATATATGGGTAATCAATCTGAAGTAACTATGAAGTGGTGTAAAAAAGATCTCTTTCTTAAAAGTAGTAAAGGTGCAGAAAGAAACAGAAATGGTAAAGCTTAGGTAAAGACAAATATTGTATTTGAACTGCAGTACTGTAGTGTAGTGTACTGTGGTGTACTGTTGTGTAAGTGTATTTCAACACTTGCATGCATGTACTGTACAGTATGTCCTTGTGTGACTTGTAAACGGACAGCAAACAATTCTCTGTACACAATGTCAGTTTATCTAAATGCATCTACACAATGTTTAGCTAATTCCTAATTTCGGACCATTTCAGATTGCAACAACAGCTATTATTACGAGTTATATCACTGAATGCTGTTTTGCTGAACACTGTAAGAGTTGTTGAACAGGACAATGGCGCCAAAGTGCACTTCTCTTTAATTAATTAGCAGCTTTTGTTTCTGGAGGCAACACACACAAACACACACAAACATACACAAAAACACGTACACACTCACTTACGCACAAGAGTTTGGTTTTTAGAGGAAAAGAGAGGGAGAGAGTAAGAGGGTAATATCAGCAGGCTATCTATCCTCTCTTCCACTGGTGCATCGCAATCCTCTTTGGAAATAACAAATGCATAAAGGAGCCACAACACAAATATATCTGCCTGGCTCAGATAGATAGGGCTATGCGAGAGTTTAATACCCTTATGTAAACCAGTAACAATCAAGCCCTAACACACACCCCCACATCACCACTAAGGGGACAATAAGGAACACGCTCTATTCTCTCTCTCCAGATATGAACAGTGAGGAGTGATTTTTGTGTGTGTATGTGTGTGTGTGTGTGCGTGTGTGTGTGTATACGTGTGTGTAAGAAGGAGAGAGAGAGGAAGAGGGAGAACGAGCTGTTTCTTCAGCAGATAGCGAACAATGCAGTAGCCCAGATTGGTTGGCTCCCTGGTGCTCGTTGTGGTGGTTGTTGTTTCAGAAGCAGAGAGTGATATAGACCCTGACCTCAGAGACCGCAGCACGTCTGATACTCTATTTCGTTCATCCCTCACCATCCAGTCTTTTGATATCTCACTCTCATCCCTCTGCGCCAATTTGTTTTTATACTTTGACTCCTCTCTCATCCTCCCACTGCTCTTTTTTTTCCTTGCTAAAACTGACGATTCAGTAGACAAAGAGAGGAGCGACACTAAAACCGAAGAGGCCATTTGTCTGAAAAATGTTGCCGTTGACAAGCAATCTAAACCAAGGAAAATACTCAACTGGCACATTTATCAAATTAATTTGTGTAAAATATACTGCACATATGGCAGGTTTACTTACTTTGAGATGCTCAGGAAAAGTTATTACATGCTTATAATATATCTTGACTTGCGAAAAAATAAAATATGAGATGATTTTGTATCATTTTCTAACTGCACACACACACATTTTGATCAGGAGAGAGAAAACGACAAGGCTGTCTTTTTAAAGGTGGATCAATATGATTAGTATGCCCTGCATGTGTGTGTGCGTGTGTGTGTGTGTGTGTGTGTGTGTGTGTGTGTGTGTGTGTGTGTGTGTGTGTGTGTGTGTGTGTGTGTAAGTGTGTGTGTGTGTATGTAAGTGTGTGTGTGTGTGTGTGTGTGTGTGTGTGCGTGTGTATGTGAGAGTGGGGGTAGTATAGACAGGAGTTAGGATAGCAAAGGTTAATATCATACATCAGCTGCCATCTGCATACGTCTCTGAAGGAGAAAAACACTCTTTGTCTCAGTAGGGTTGATCGCTGTAAGATTATACACCGGCTGACATTTCACACTTGCTAGATGGAGAAAAATTTGGACACTTTCTTTTAGAGGTGTAGAGGGGGCAGCCATAACAGCTCAGCTATTTAACACAGTCTCTCTGGCAGCATTAATCTCTCTCCTAACTAGAGGAAATACATTGTGATATTTGAGACACTTAGTGTGTGTTAGTGTTTCTAATAAGCACTTTTGGCCGAGCAAAAGCAAAAATAATTAACATTTCTTTTCTTCTAGAGAGTAGTACGTTAGCAAAACTTTACAGTGGCCTTCTAACCACAGCTTCTGCAGACATTCAACGCTTTTCTACAGTTTCTATCAAAGCATAACAAGTTGCTGTGTGAGGGTAGCAGCAGTCTCAAAGATGTAAAGAATCTGTCTTTTCACTGCAAGCTCAGCAAGACATGATCAACATCTGTAAACTAAGCACACGCTGAAAGTGAAACCCAATGCAGTGCAGAGAGCAGCCTGTCCCGCATATCTGTGTGTGTGTGTGTGTGTATGTGTGTGTGTGTGTGTGTCTGTGTGTACATGGAAATGTGTTTGTGCATTGTCGTTAGTGTGTATATACCTGATTGCATGCACGCATGTATTGCTGTTTCTGTGTGTTTGCGTGTGCAAGTGTCTTTGTGATTGTGTGTGTGAAAGCATGCCTTGAAGTTCTCCTTGATCATCAAGCTTAATGCTGCACTCTCTCAGACCATATAAGACCCTGCTAGGAAACCATCAAATATTTATACAACATTATCCCTGATCCTATAGCCTTTAAGTAAAGAAAACATGCTGCCGACTTTTCGTTGCATTACAGAGGTTCAGGATTCAAGCTCTGGTTTTGGTTTGGAGTTGTTACAGATTATTTGGCTTTCATCCACCACCAGGTTTTGAGAAACACTCAAGTGGTTGTGCCGACAACCCGCTGGGTAAATTATATAGTAAAGAATACGCACCGTCACAAGTGCTGTTTACAGCTCTCTCTGCAGGATTTCTGACAGTTTTTGATATAGTGATTGAGAGGGAGAAGGGCGGAAAAATACAGAAAGAGAAAGCGAGAGAGTATTAATTCTAGTTCCCAGACACTGAATGGGTGCTGTTGTTCTGAAGGCTGTTTTATGGAGCAGAAACAGCCTGATCTGTGTGTTGTTTTCTCTCTGATTGATTGCCCTGGCTTGAGGCTCCTCGGAGTGCGCTGCGTTTTGTCTGAGTATTTACTGGAATGTTGGGAGGATAAAAATCACAGCCTCAGCCACCACACTACATAGGCAGAGTGGCAAATACAAGCAAACCGAAAGGCAGAGAAGGCCCACAAACGGGGACACAGACGTTGAGACACAGGACAACGTACAGCACGAAGAGACAGTCGCATAAACACATCCATTAAAACTGTACACTTTCTGTACACGGAGCACTGCGATGACTCAGTTTCCTATGGGATCAATAAAATGTGGTGCATTTAAACCAATGGTTCCTAAACGTTTTTCTATCATGCCCCCTTTGGAAGCCAAAAAACGTTTTACTTTCTGAATAAATCTCGCTAACTTGAATCTTAATAGCTGCTTGCATCTGAGGTCTCTTGTTTCTTTATCGCTCCCAAATGAATAAGATTCACAGACCCTTTTTTTTTTTCTTCCCCACAGCAGATACTATTTTGACTTGGAAAATCACAGGTGCAACCCTAACAGGGTTCAGTTTCAGCAATGATTGCAGTGCTAAGGAGCAATTAGGGGCGTTATTAGTAACACCTGTGTTTGATTAGTCATATTGCTGTGAGGTCTGTTCAAGCTTTGCTTTGTATTGTAACATTTGTGATGGGTGCTCTCCCTCCGTGGCTCAATCAGAATGCAAAGTCAGTTGATTTCTGTAAAAAAAATAAAATAAAAGCAACACATTATATTTCTGACTAGACAGTTTGTGAATGAACCATGGATCACTTTCCATAGCCCCTTTCCTTTCTCCCTTTTCCTCATTTTTGACTTTGTCACCCTCTCTGCTGTCTCTTTGAGAAAGTGAAAATTATTAATAAAAAGCCGGTCAGCAATGTGAAAGCCCCACAATCACTGCACACTTTCATGCCACACATTCAGGCTGAAGCTGTGAAAAACACTAAAAACAATTTGAAAACCCCTCTAACTAATTTATTATGCCCACATGTACAAGCTAATGCAATCTTATATTTGTGAAGCTTGACGTTTGTTTTTGAGGCCATATTGGTGGTGGGGTTGCACCAGAAACATCAAAAATCATACAACAATGAAGAACTAAAATGATCGATAGCTCTCACACACGGTGTAAATAAAACTAAACATAGGCATAAAAAAGAATTGATGTTATTTTGGATTGTATTAGATTTGACATGCATTCCTAATAAAATGATAACCGTGTAATTCTGTATGATTGGCAGGCTTTAAAAACAAAAATCACAAGTCAAATTTATAACTTGGCCCGTCACACATTTCCAGAGGGAAAGCTGGAGTAAGGGTACATGAACCCCTCCTCTCACTATATTTTGCACAACAAACTGTAACGGTACAATTTGTTGCGCCTTCCTGCATTGATTTGACTGCACACTTATAACTGCATATTCATGTTTCATAAAATGAGGAATCAGTCAGAAACCAGAATCCTCTTGTGTCCAACTTGGCAGTCAGAAAAAAAATATAAATACTTTATATACGTAAATACTGTACATATTTTACAATACAATTAAAATACATGTAGGTGATGAAAACAGGAGGGTGGGCAGAGTTACATAGGCAGTGAGACTGTGATATGCTGTGGACAGGACAGCCCTTGGCTCTGTCTGTCAGCGTGTGAAGCCCCTGTGTGCTGCAGTGTGGACTGAGCTGCGTAGGGTTCCCCACTGTTGCAGACCTGTCATGGTGACAGAGACAGACTGACAAACTGTAGCACCGAGAGGTCGGAGCCTTCAATCTGTCTCGTTTTTTAACATCCTTCCATTCATGATTCGCAGTTTCTCTCATTCAAACTCTGTCAGTCTCTCACCTCTCTCCTTTGTCTCATTCATTTTCTCTGAAAGTGTCAGGGAAACAGAATGTGGGTGTTTTGAAGTTATTAACATGTGTTTTCGATTAATTCATTCTCTATTTTCCTCTATTTCCAATCCGTTGTTGTAATGAATCCGATAAAAGTATCACAATAGTTTTACTCCTATTGTACGAGCTGCATTTTGTGAAAGTTATTGCCATATAATACAGATGAAACTGCACATACAATAAAGTATATCTAGTTTTAGTAGCATCAGCGTTAAGTCCATATTTGGGTTTGTGGCAAGTGTGTGTGTGTGTGTGTGTGTTTCCATTGTATCTTTAGCCCTGTGATGTACCGTAGGTGGGACGTCGGTTGCGTAATCCTACAAACCTCAAAATGGTGCTTGTCAGATGATAATCTGCCCACTCTGCAGATTACTGCTCAGATTAACACACAATGAACACTGAAGGTGTAGGAGATAACACCCCCAATTTGTGTGTCTGTGTGTGTATATTTTATTGTGTGCACATGTGTATGTGTGCCTATGTATTTATTAGAATATGTGTATCAGTGCAAATGGGCGCAGACATTTGTAGGTATGTTTTATGTGCATAAATACTGTGTGTGTGTGTGTGTGTGTGTGTGTGTGTGTGTGTGTGTGTGTGTGTGTGTGTGTGTGTGTGTGTGTGTGTGTGCCGTTATTTGTCTTGCTGCTGTCTGTCTGTGGTACGAGGGAACACGGGAACACACACACACACACACACACACACACACACACACACACACACACACACACACACACCTCCTTCTATAGCCTGGGGGTCTAACAGCTTATTATGAGTCCTTAGTGGGAGAGGGAGGAGAGAACAAGAGGCCGACTACACTTAAGTGGCAGCAGACAGCAGAGACAGAGAGATTTACTTCTCTTATTCCAGCACACAGAGATTTAAAGGAGCTCAGTCTGTGATTAAGAGAAACTACCTCTGTAATACTATAATGCTTGAATGTCTGCTGGCAAATGTAACGATTAAGAGTGTGTGTGAGGTAACACTTCCTCCAAGGGGACTCGCCGTTACAAAGAATACTACAGGGAATCTGCACACAGTTGTATGTGGAAATGTAGCTGGCGTTGTTTCCATTTGATGAATGCCAAATTTCTCCAGTCTGCCTCCTGTCTGCTCCCTTTCCTCACCATCCTCATTCAGCCGGATGCCACGCTGCGTGTGTGCGTGTGTGTGTGCATTCCCACTCTGTCAGGTTTATTTCTGTTATGTTTCTTAATTAGCTAATAAAGGTCATGGCATCTCTCAGTCAGGGGGGGTGGCGCATGCAAATGAGCCAGAAGGTCAGATGGATTAGTGACCGCCTCACACCGCCTATATATGGACACGACCGTGCTGCCATACAAATACCTGCAGCTATGAAAGTGTACCAACACACACACTGATACAAAATGACTGGATTACTCAACTGTAGTGATGTTTATGGATATACAGTGTCACTCTAGTGCCGGGCCAGTGAGGTTACCGAGCCTGTGCTGTGGCATATTCTCAAACTTTATTTTGGGACTGTCCTGTGGCTTTGGAGGAACTTTCAGGTCTAACATCTGGGGGCATGGAGTTTGAAAAGTGTGGGTGTTTACCAGACATAAAAGGTCTAATAAAAGGCACTATTGAAATGCATCCAACTGACATTTGGCTGGCTGTCTTTCAACTGTTCATCCGATCAACTTCACACATGGCAGGTGTATTGCTGAGGACCCAAGAAAGTGCAATGTCGAGTGTCATTAGTTGTGTGTTAAGTACACACTGCATAGTGTATAGAGAGTGGTCCCATTTTAAGTGTGACACTGCTTCATGCCTGCACTCCAACTGCAACTGTGCAAAAAACGACGCACGTATACTCAAACATTGACAGGGGATGCACCTATGCAATGGCAGGAGTATTGTTCAGGACCTAAGGAAGTGCAGTGTTGAGAGTGAAGTTGATCGGATTAGCAATCCTCGGGAAAGCTGCAGGCAGCAATATTGGAGGCCAAGCAATCGGACCGATCTCAACAGGCACGTTTTGAATAGGCACTGCACTAGTTATAAGAATTGTTCGATTCAGGGTTTCTAAAGCTTGACTTATGCTAGGCACTAAAGTTCAGGATATATCAAACTCTGCTGCATCAGTGTCTTTTAAATCTCTCTCCCTCTTGCAAGTCTCCCACCTTTGAAGTGCAATGTGAAATTCCCTGTGTACTCTTTTAACCAAGCAGTTCCTCTTTTTATCATAACATAACCCTTGATCATTCCCTAACCTTAACCCAGTCATTTTAGTGCCTAATCCTATCCAAACCTTATAATAAGGTTATAATAAAAATGTAATGGTCATAAGCATTTAAACAATCATTCTGTCATCAGAAGGTCAGATCACAAAATGCTTATTTTTGGGAGGCAAGGACATGATTTATTTTGTCGCTAAGCTTGAGGGACTCGTTGGTATTTTTAGTGGCAATTAGTATTTTTTTCTCACAGGACTGTATGTGCACATTTCATCCTGACACACAAGATAAACATGTGCTTACTGCTCTCATTTGAAAGTGTCTTTCGAACAGCAAAGTGCTTTCATGATGCTTTAGTCTTCATAACATGTGGTGCATGAATGCTTGCGTAGATAAGATAAGAGAGGAGGCACAGATGCTACGATGCTGACACGGTCGACGCTGTAGTGTTGCAGTGGATCTGTTACTACTCTTCAGGTCTATCACCTTTCGCAGCATAGCTTGTCTCAGTGTCCTTTAGCCCTAAATCACCAGGCTGTCTCCATGTGTGAAAGCTCTCTCTCTCTCTGGGTCTATAACTCATCCTGTCTGTCTCGCTGTTCTCTTTCTCTCCACCATCTCACTCACTCTACCTCTCCCATAACTCAGTGGCTCTCTCTCTCCATCTCAACCATGCTCACTCACTCCTCTCTCATAGCCATTCATGATTATATCTTTGTAACACCTCATTCTCTCTTTCTTTCTTCATCCACCCCCCCTCTGCGGTCTCTATTTCCTTCTGTAAACAAATCTCCAATCCACTTTTGACGTAGCATCAATGCTCTGAGTCATAGCAGCGCCCTCCCCTTCTTGTTGTGCATCTTTCCAAATCCCACCATTCATCTATTCATTTCTGGTGGGAGGTTGTCTGGCTGCCTTCCTGACTTACAGCAGACAGAGTGATGGACAAGGGGTGAGACCCAGTGCATTACACCTCTCTGCAACACAGCACAACAGAAACCAGACAACACTGTAAAACACTGCACTGAATACAAAATGATACAGAAAGGAGGGTGATAGACGAAATAAAAACTCAAGTGGAGAAGGAAGGATAAACAACGCGTCACTCTTTCGGAGCATCTTCAGTCTTTGAGCTCATTATGTTCATGAGCGAAGATAAACGCAGCTGCAGATCAGCAAGAGTGGAAAGTCTAATAACGGAGATGGGAATTAATGCCAAACTTTCTCACACACGATGAAAACAGACGTGAGTAAGTACACCTACTATCTATCTGCACTTTTAATGCCCACAGCATTAAAAGTGCAGCTAAGAGCGAGTCAACTCTGTCAGTGCCATATCTTCAGCTCAGCAGTGCTTTATAGGAGATGATAGAGAGAATGGGACTTTCTTTGTTTACATCCTATCCTCCTCCACCACCAACTCCTCCTCTCTCAGTAAAGCATTTCCCCAGAATCTAGGGTTTGTTCAAAACACACACTCCAAGCCTTAGCTGCACTAAACTTAAAAAACAAAAACATCAATTCTGCAATACCATCTCAGGAGCAAATACACAAAATGGAAAACACTGCTCGAGGAGTATGTTTTACAGACACAGAACCTTCTCTCTCTTCAAAAGTCCAGGATTTTGGCGTCTCTTCTTGACATTAGATCCGTCTGAATATTTCAAAGACCTATCTATTCCCTCATGTAATTTTCCACCCTTTTATCTTTGAATATGCCAGTTATTTCACACCCGTGACCCTTACTGCCTTAAGCCAAGAGTCAACCCATCCCTAAAGCCCTCTCTGACTTTGTCTCTTCTTTTTTCAAAATGCAGACATGTCTCCTGTCTTCTAAACGTCTCTGTACATCCCCGGAGCTGTAAGATTTAGAGCCGTTTTCAAAGGAGTTTAAAAAGGTCCGTTTCATAATCACCAAAAGTGCCTCTGCCATCTGCGGAATTACAATAACATGCATTTAAATGACCATGCTCAATATCTGTATCTGCTGTATATCACTGCTACTCATGACTCATACTGCAGGCCCAGCCGAGCCGCACGCTTAGGTTCAGTTTCATGTTAATATTGTGCAGATTAAGTGGCGGGGTGACCATTGTATCAGTGCGGAGCATGTTTGCTTCTTGTTTTTCACGCAGACACAATGGAATATAATTAGTCGATAGCTGTTACGTTCGCTGCTAATAAATGCTAACAACAAAGAGTGAGGCCGTATGTCATTCGCTGCATTAGCTACTGTACACTTTTGTCAGGCAGACTGCTTGTGAGTACATTACATACATTAGCAGTGCTTCCATTCTCCGTCCTCAATAAATGCTCCCTCGCATTGTAACGATGGGCTTTACAATAATGGACCATAAATTAATACAGTGCTCAGCAGCAAATACTATTATGCTGTTAGTGTGTACAGTATACCCATGTATATATGGCTGAATTGGTGGATAATTACCATTCACAAAGGCAGTCACTCCAACACAACAGCCATTTATTGTCCATTTGTCACCATGTCAGTGGGGACAGAGGGGGAAGGACTGCATTCTGATCGAGGATATCAATGCCCCCAAATCCTCATTGATTTGAACAAGGGATCAATACACGTATCACTAGTTCTAGTTGTGTCTGAACGCTATTAAAATACACCAGCAGTGGGCTGGATCTCTTTTCTTTAATCTTACTGAAAAGGAGGGCAGGTGTGAAAAGCTTATTAAGGTATAATTCACTGCTCTGTCTGTGTCATTTGGGCTTTCTGTTATCACTGACATCGTTCCCACACACACACATACACAAGTGTGTAGAAGCTCTGTGAGTGAGTGGCAAGCAAGCATGTAAAGAAGCATGTGTGTGTTGTCGGCGGGGGCAGGGGGGGACTTCCATATGAAATGTACACGAGGGTGTATCTCAGTGGTGTTAATGGCTTTTTAAATGTCAGGGAAAGTCAGGGAATGATAAAAGAGAGATCTGTTATCCACTGTCCTCATGATCACCGTGAAGCACGCTGCTCCTCTCACCTCACAGAGGAGCCTCGGCCTGTGCGGGGTGTGCATTAGTGTGTGTGTGTGTGTGTGTGTGTGTGTGCGTGTGTGCGTGCGTGCGTGCGTGCGTGCGTGCGTGCGTGCGTGCGTGCGTGCATGCGTGCGTGTAGGAGTAGGCCAACTTCCACTTGTGCTGATGTCAGCATGATTTATGCACCAATCAGATTAACTGTGAGAGAGAGAATGAGAGAAAGAGAGTCGGTAGGGGGTTTTAGACATTACTTGCTGCTTTATTGTTTGGTTTTTCAGCTTATATTTGGATGAATCAAAATTAAAAGATAAATAAATATCAGCTCAATTGATGCCGTTTTTTAGTTGACCCAGCACATGCACTACTGTGAGTTAGTGCAGCATGTATTCATTCCATACAAATGAACAGAATGAACACTCGCTGAAGAGAATAGCTTCACTACCATATCTTCACTTGAATATCGATCTCAAAGCCATCGGTTTTCCATCTGACAATAATTTTTCTTTTGGTGGCAATGACTAATACTTTAGGCTTTCCGGTGTAGCCTGCGGATATCTGGGCAAAGACTTCCTCTTCCAAGCGGTAGTCATTGTTTCAAGTCCGATTAGCAAATTGACCTGCGACAATGGAATTGGAGTTGAGCCGATATAAATCGGCATATGAATGCAGATAAATAATAACAAAAAAGCTAAATTGTTGTCAAACAATAGTCTGTGGGTACTATGTATTTTGCTCTCCACACTGTTTACCTGCATGCAACCAAAGTCAGTTCAAACGTGATTGATAAACAGTACTCGACTATAAAAGGAAACCAGACAGCTTCTGTTAGCTTCTGTAATTTCTAGGAATGACAACATAGGTTGACTCAGTTGCTACTCCGACTTTAGGACTCGATTCATCTTTACAGGGACAAAACCTCATGTTTTATCTCAAATCTTCCTAAAATCCACACAAACCCTATAAACTGTGTGTGTACATACCAGTGTGTGTGTGTGTGTGGTTTGCCTGATGCCCTGGCCTGCTCTAACAGAGGGTTGAGTGATGTCACAGCAGACTGCATTTTAATAGAGAGGGAAGCAATTAGAGAGGGGACAGGGCGAGAGGTGGAGAGATGGAGGGGCTGGCTGTGTGACACACAGTACGCACAGTTCACACACACACACACTCACTCACCTACAAACACACACACACTCATTACTAAGGATGAGTTAATTAATTGCACAGTGATTCACGGTACTTGTAATTTATCTCTTAGGTATGTGGGTGTGTTTTTGAGAGGTGACTCTTCTCCCTTCCATTTATAATACACACACACACACACACACACACACACACACACACACACACACACACACACACACACACACACACACACACACACACACACACACACACACACACACACACACACACACACACACACACACACACACACACACGAACACACACTGTTGCTCTTCACATGAACACACTCATTTCTATTCTTTCAGATTTACAAACCACTCTTTCTCAATGATGCTTCACAAAAATACAGTATCTTCTTGTTTTATTGTCAGTTTCAGGTCAAGGTTAATTAGGCTACTATCCCAAATTGTTGTACAGAAACTCATTAATTGCCCATTAGGTTTATCGCAGATTACGGTAACTTCATTTTACTTTTATTTATTTACTTCCTTGTCTTTTGCTTCAGGTGCATTTTTGTGTCTGCGTGTGTTTTATGTAGCTCTTCTGCCTTGTGTCACCTGTCCCGTGTACACAGGGTGACCGTACTGTACAGAAGAGAATACAGAACTTTACCATTAATGAAGGTGAATGAGGGAATAATGTTAATTTATTTATTTTTAAGACTGTGACAAGACTGTGTGTGTGTGTGTGTGTTAGTGTGTGTGTGTGTGTGTGTGTGCACGCGCCCACAGCGGAGTTGTAAAACAGTGGGAACTCACAATATGCAGGTACATAAAGGACATAAATACAGCAATGAGGTCATCAAGCTTTTTCAGCGCTGTGTATTTTGGCTTTGTTTATTATTTGGTTAAAAGGCTTTTCAGCCAAACAGCCCCAATTATGGAGAGAGACGGAGAGGAAATACATTTATTTACCCTATAGTCGGTTACATCATGTCACAGCAGAAATGGCTTTTATCCTTCCTCAGAGCTCTTAGCACATTCCTTTCTTTTCTTTTTTTTGGATCGGTCCAGTTGAAAAATTATGCGTATTAATCTTGGCCTCTTTTACCCATGATCCTTTACATTTATCAGCATGAGTGGGAGTGGTGGAGCAATCACATTTAGAAATTAAACAAATAAAAAAGTTGAAGATAGCTGAGTGAGTGATGAAGCCCGCCAATTGGAAGCAGCATAAATCCTCGCCTGTCACCACCCCACCTCTGCCCATACACATTTGGTTATTGTTAGTATTTTACCGTGTTTGCATATATGAGCCTAATTTATTAGAATCAAACACCATCAGGCTTATTTACAAGCAAGTGCTGGGCCGCTGCCAATAAGCCCATTAAGTGCATTGTTGGAGAGTGGTTATATGATCAAATACACAATAGTAATTGTGAGTGGAGAGAGGCCGGAGCGATTCTCAATGAGGTGATTATCTGTGCGCAGGTTATTGTGCTATTTCAGCATGACATGTGAATCTGCATCACACCGTCAATCACATTCTCTGCTGTCAGAGATACGGAGCAAGAAACTGCTGCTGCAAAAAAAGAGAAATGTTCCATATTTGTGTCCAAGAGAATTTAATGAAATTATTACAGTGGGGTTTGTTTTTTGTTGAAAAAATATGATTTTAATGGAGGTGACATGAAACAATTCCCTTCACCTCCATCTTTCTCCCTCTGTTTATCATTCCTTCTATCCAAGTTCTTCTCTATCTACCTTCTTGGTTTCTTAGCGTGTCTGTCACAGTATATCACAGAATATCTCTGTATGTCGATACTCGTCATGCGTTTGAGCTGCATGGAGTTTTACGTGTGTTGGGCTTGATAACAAGTTTTTTTAGGTGCTGACCTAAAATGGTTTTGTGAGTATTGGAAACTGTCAATTATGAGCTGGCACTAAAAGTCACTTATAAATCAGATTACTGATCTGAAGGTCCCATATTGTCAAAAAGTGAGGTTTTGATGTCTTTTTTTATTATAAAGTAGGTTGAGGTGCTATATAAATAATGTGAAACTATCAATCCACAGAGCCCATATTCAGAAACAGTGTCTTTAAACGAGCCTTCACAGCTATACTACAGTATATACTGTGTAGGTGGAGAGTGCCCCAAAAATTGGCATTACAGTCATTCCCCAGTTGCGGTGAAGGTGCAGAGACGCCGAGCGTGTAGATGTGTGAGACCTGGCAACACTGACCAATCAAAGCAGACTGGGCTTTTTCCACGAGAGAGTAGGTGAATACAGGTATATTCAGACAGACAAATATGAGAAAAATATGTGGGTTTTTTTTTTTTTTACATTAAAGCATGTGAACATGCTCTAGCATACACCCAAAATACAAATATGAAGTATATGAAAAAATACAGCTTTATAGACCCAGGTGCCTCTGTTGTGCATCCAAAATATTTTACCACTCACTGTGCACTCACTTCAGACATTCAAGAAATCATGCAGACATACACACACACACACACACACACACACACACACACACTAACTGACAAAAAAGAGACAGAGAGAACAGGGGTCCCAGGCTAAGTTAGCGGTGCACCAGGTTATGCGTCATTTACTGCAGCTCAATAACAACCTTTCTCTCTGTCCGACACACCTGGTCACACAAAATGACACTCTGTGTCCTCTGAGAACACACACACACACACACACGCACACAGGGGCGCATCATATCTCCTTTCACCCTACGGTTGCCTTAACTAGACACATTACATCTCCACTCTACTATCTGCTTGTGACAGATGTATTTATGTAATGGTTTTGATAGGTATTGATTCACACGGCGGAGCCAGTTAAGAAACTGAGAAAAATGAGGTTTCAAAATCAACATGGCTGAGGGGTGTATGTGTGTGAGATGGTGGTGGAGGTGACACCAAACAAGAAGACGAAAGAAAAGGTGCAAAAGAAAGACGTGCGTGGAAAGGAGAGAGGTAGAAAGAACGCACACACAAACATTTGATTCACAAAAGAGGGATAGGACACACAGAAAACATGCATGAACTGTGTGTGTGTGTGTGTGTGTGTGTGTGTGTGTGTGTGTGTGTGTGTGTGTGTGTGTGTGTGTGTGTGTGTGTGTGTGTGTGTGTGTGTGTGTGTGTGTGTGTGTGTGTGTGTGTGTGTGTGTGTGTGTGTGTGTGTGTGTGTGTGTGTGTGTGTGTGACCTTGGCTTGGCCCAGCGGTAAAGTGGGGCGTCAAGAGAGTCAGTGTGAGAGCAACCAAGCGGTCTCCCTCAGATTAGCAGGCTTTATTACTGCCACCAACCACTGGCCTGACAAATCCTCTTATTTCATTTTCCCTCCCTTTACCTCTGCCTTGCTTTCTCTTTTCCTCACTCTTTTATTCTCCTAAAACCTCCCTACTGCTCTTTTCTCCTAACTAAGCAGTATAGTTTGCATCTTTCACCTTACAGGCCACCGGGCTTGCTCTGTTTTCCCTCACAGCCCATTTTTTTCTATCTCCTCCGTTTTTTCTCCTCATTGTCTTTCAATCTGCCATCCCACTCCGTCCATACCTATACAGCCCTTTTTCTACCTTCCTGGACTCCACCGCTTGCCCCCCACCCCCTCTCTCTATAGTGATGAATCTGTAGACAGGGGCTAATAATTGTACTTGCGCCCAAGTGCTCATTTTTCTTTGTGTTTGAAAGGTGTGACAGGCAGGAGCTCTTTTTTTCTCAACCCCCCAGTCCCTCCTCTTTCTCTCTCTCTCTCTCTTTCTCTCTTTTCTTTCTATCCTCACACAATGGGTGAGTAAAATAACTCAGGGTTTACAAGGTCATGCTGTCTAGCGGTGAGGACACGCTGGGGATTCGGGGGGGGGGGGGGGGGGGATTTCCTCAAAGGTGCCGTGTTGAGACTTCAATAAAAACAGGGAAAGTTATAGATTGCACGAGCAGATCTACAGGGGGAAAAAAGTGCATTTGATAGTGAACATGCTCACCGAATCATGGTTATCTGGATCCAAATGTTATCAATGCTGCTTCTAAGAATCTTTATAAAAGAGTACAAGAGAGAGAGAAACATCTACTTTGTTGCTTCTGCCAACAACTCCAGCATTTTCATTTCACACAACTTTCATCATTTGCAAAGAGAAAAACTACTTAAAATGCGATACTTCCTGTCATATAAAACATCCACATCTTATTTGGAGTGTGTTTCTGAGCGGTGTGTTGTTTTCTATTTTAGTGCCACTGGTTCGTTACATCTCAGAGAGAAATGCATCTGGCGCAGCGAGACAGGGCCGCCCCACCGCACTGTTTACCTCTTAAGCTTCATGCACACAAACACACACACATGCACACCTTTTCCTTCTGTCTGTCTTCATTTCTCTGTCTCTTTATCCCTCTCTTATAATAACAGTACAAGACAATATAATAACTGAAAGCCTGTGTAAACCAAATAACCTATATACATTAGAATGTTATTTTAATTAGTTGGATTTACAGTTGATTTTTTTTTCCCTTCACTGAGTTTATTTCAATTTGGGCCGTAATTGTTTACGACTAACCATTTCATTTTCCATTATTGTTTTTATTTCTTCTTGTGATTAATTTCACCTCTCAAAGAATAATTATGAGAGGATTGATTTGATTATGCCTTTGTTCTGCGCCTATTGGCTCAATTGACTGAGGGAATGCCATGTTGCCATTTCAAGCGGATATATTTAATGATCACAATCAATGTTAAAGCTCTCTCTAGACTCAACTAACTCAATAAATATCTGCCAGGAGGAAATTTACCATCTAACTACAGCAGGCAATAAAGTCTCTGTTCTCCTCCCTCCCCTGTGCTCTCCCTTTCCCCCTCTCTCTTTTGAGGATGATATTGTGATTAAAACTGTTGATCAATTTTCAAGTATTACTGCAGAGTCAATGAAAATATTATTTCCTGGCAACATGTATTTTTGCTTGCGCACTGCTTTTGTGGACGCAGCCTAAGATTATATATTTTTTAATAATTGCAGAAAGAAGAATTAGTTGATCATTCCCCCCGACTCTCTTACTACTTAATTAGTGTTTTTTAATAAAAAAAGAAAGGTCCACTTTTCAAAAAATAATTCTCTTTATGTCTTGTTTTGCAGATTTTTGAAAATGTACTTTGAATTCACTTTTAGGATGACAAAACCACTACCACTAAAGCCTGTGTGTGTGTGTGTGTGTGTGTTAAGTGTCTTTGTGTGTGTGTGTGTGTGTGTGTGCGCGTGCGTGTGTGTGTAGGGCCTTGACTGTGGGTCAAAGGATCAAGGTCCTACTCTCGTGAGAGGCAGGCTTCTCTCTCCTCCCTGCTCGCTGAGAGGAAGTGTAGCTTATTGATTAGCTATCAGATGATTCCGATAGCACCTGATCGATAGGACTTTGTATGAAAGCCAGGCAGGACCCTCCCTCTTTACTCTGGCATACACCCATGGATCGGCCACTGCAGTGCACAGCCGCTCAGACGTCTGGTTGTTTGTTTGTTCTCCTGAAGATCCTCCTTTGTGTCTTGAGTCTGCCCCTCCGATCGAAGACTTCCTCAAACGTTATGTCAGTTTTCTATAGCTCTACTTTCACAGAGGTGTCACTGATAACTCTATGAAAGCAAGCTTAGCTGAGCATGATGCCTTCATCATTAGTCTCAGTTTCCTGATGTATATTCACAAACATTTATCATTATTCTTGTGGTTATTTTATTTCCAAACTAAGACATTTTTCTTTAGCTGGTAGGTTGGGGAGAGGGGGCAAACATTACTGAAGTCTCAGGTGTGGAATTACTCTCTTTAGGATCATCACAGAAGCAGGCTGTGAGACTCAGCAATAAAATAACCATCATCCGTAGTTATTCTGGACAGAAATTCTTTGTATTAAACATTTCAACAGCAGTGAAGTGTGACACGATTCAGGTGACAGACTCGACTGTTGCAAAGCAAAACTGTATCGAACATGAAAAGGGAATCTTTTTCAGTCTTGGTCCAGGGATGTTCTGTACCACATTTGTTGACGATGGCTCAAAATTTGAGCGAGGCCTACAGAATCCAAGAAGAAATGTTGTTTCTAAAACTTACATTTCAAAACTTACAGCCTAAAACGCAAAGATTGTTGTTATAATGTCACCATCTGGACAAATTGCACCAAATTAGACAAAACGCACCTCATTGGGTCCCCAGTAATACAGTCGCCAAGTGTGAAGTATAATGGATAAACGGTTCTCAAGATATGCTTTATAGTTAGATAAACACAGCAGGACAGGCTTACTAAATAAGTCGCCGGGGTTCAACAACAAGCAGAGGGAAACTAAACAGCTGACACACTAAACACTCACTAACTGGAAAATATGTCTGTTTAAAGCTGAACCCGGCAGACACTATGGATGTCTCTAACAGAGGCTTGTGTCAAGGCTTTGCAGACTGAACACACATGTTGAAAATGTGCTCTATGACTGATTAACAAAAGGCAAATTCTCCCAAATGTTTCCATGGATAGTTCACCAGGGATAGAAGTAAAGGGACATGAATGATCAGCACCAGGGACAGCAACCGGGGGAATCCTTTGTTATCATCATCATAGACTGTATAAAAGTTAGAAGATGGTTATCATCTCTTTAACATTGTAGCAGAAGTGAGCTAAAACTGCTGTATACTCCCATTTAGGATGGCTGTAGCAAAATCACTCAGTATGTAATTTATGTCTAAAAGTTTATTCAGGGGTCACTGCACAGCATGTGGGCAGTTTTATTCAAATCTGCTTAGTTTCTCATCATTTCTCACTGGGTACACATGAGACACAGACTCTTGCAGACAGTATGTGTGTGTGTGTGTGTGTGGTTGTGTGTGTGTGTGTGTGTGTGCCTGTGTGTGTGTGTGTGTGTGTGTGTGTGTGTGTGTGTGTGTGTGTGTGTGTGTGTGTGTGTGTGTGTGGTTGTGTGTGTGTGTGTGTGTGGTTGTGTGTGTGTGTGTGTGTGTGTGTGTGTGTGTGTGTGTGTTTTCCAGGTGTGCCCTGTGCTGTGAAAGGACAGTGATAAGACACCTGTACTCTGGGTGTAGTACAGATTATAGCAGGGGGAGAACACTGGTATCAGTTTCTGTGTCAGCATGTTTCTGACTGAATGTGTCAGTGTGTGTTCTGTGTAAGAGGGACACAGAAAGAGACAGTATAGAGAAAACAAGATGGCAAATTTAGCCCTGAATTGTGGTGTGACAAAGTATACGAAAGCAGAGAGAATAATGCTATTTTCTTTATTAAATGTATCATCAAACACACCATGTTCTTACACATTGATTACATTTTCTTCTCATGGACAGACTTCTGCTCACTTGTCAGCTCCCTACACAAATATCTCCCCCTAATGGCCTCCAAATGAATGGACTTCCACTTTGTATCTAAAAGCATTTCACACCCATGTTACTATAAAACACACAGTACTATAATATAAAACAAGTTTTATTAAATGTTTCTATTTTTCTCATTTGTTTTTCTTACAGATATCATGACACTGGAATGCTGATGTTTCAAGAGCAACCTACGGCACCCCAGACTGCCATAAAGCACAATGTCTCCAAAGCTTCCCAACAGCGGCTTCAGGGCAACCAATCCACAGCGAACCCAAAGCCAGTAGTTCGATATTAAAACAATGATGAAAAAATAACAACAGAAGACTCACGTTCTTCTACTCCAACAACAAGGGAAGAAACACACAAATTAAAGATCCTGGACTCTGGAAATAAGATTCTCCACCATCTGTATTTGCTATTCAAATGGACATGGATCATCCCCCAAATACCTCCAAATTTACCACAGGTTTACCACAGTATAGATTATTAATATGTAGGTTGACTCAAATAGCAAACAAAAAAAATGATGTCCACACCCCTTTAGCACATGCCCAGTAATCAGGATATTGTAAATATTGTACAGAAAACGAATACGGACATTGATAAGAAACAAAATTATTGCAGAATAATGTATATAGTCATACGAATCATACCTCTAGTGTGTTTATATATCCATGTGTCACATGCCCATTACTCCTTATTTCTTCTATGTCCAGAAAGATTTAGCACAACGATTAACTAAAGCTCTCTGTATCTCAATAAGAAACATCAACATCTACATAGAATACTGAATTAAATTGGGAAGACGCAATAGTTTCCATGTAGTGCACTATTTCTGGAAACAGATGCATATGCCATAGAGTGTATGGTTATAAGTTAACCCTGTATTGTAAGCAAGACAGGCCATTTGCCTCTTTGAACTTTGCTCTTTTAACTACTTTTAAATAGACAGTCATGAATCGGAGAAGACTTGAGTTGAGACTAGAGTTATAAGAAGCTACGGAAAAAAACAGAAGAAGAATAAACTTTAAGAGATCCCTGAATTTGTCCCAAAACTTCTCCCTTCCCTCCACCTCCCATTGTAAACTACCACAGCAGAGCTGAACAGAACGCAATCTTTAATTTATAGTGTAGAGTGTATATGAAACCCCCCTCCTGTACTGTATATGTAATGTGTTTTAGCCCCCGGTGTGACGTGACATATCCAGATGGACTTCTGTGGTTTGGCAGCTCTCTTGTATTGTGTAGTCAGAGTACAGTTACCTTTTATTCAGATCATACCTAACGGGACTTCACCATGACCCACCATCCTTCCTCTTTGATTCTTGTTTGGCTAGTCCACCTCCTCCTCCTCCTCTGTCCATCAGAGGGCCTGTATACCTGCTGACCTCTCTGCAACGAGGCGCTCGCTCAGCTCCCACAGGCTGGCGGCGCTGCTCTGGTCTTGGGCCTGGATAGACGGCAGGCAACGGAAGCAGTTGTTGAAGTACATGCCGCCTATCCCCTCCAGCTCCGGAGCTACGGCACAGTACACCGTGGTGGCCGCCCCTTGTTGCTGTGGGCAGAGAAACACACAGAAAGAGAGACGTATTCAGCGGGCGACTTATGACTGAAACAACAAGAAGCCGCCAGCCTGCAGGAGGAGACAAACTACGGAGAACCCATTTACTGACGCAGACATCAGGACACGTCCTGTCCAGAGAAAAAGAGAGAGGACGAACAGCGGACACCGACCACATCGTTATGTCCTCTGTGGGACACACATCTACACACACAGAAAAAGAGACAACAGGACTGAATGTCAACAGGAAGAAAAAAAAAAAAGACTACACACGCTGTTTCTCCCCTCTCCCTGCAGCCCATGATGACTGGGTCATATTAACATGGGAGCAGCCCTTACTGTAAATATATTTATATACATATATTTATTTATTTATTTCACTACCCGGTGTGTACAGGACCTTTGGCTATATGGGACCATGAGAATGCTACAGATGTATAGACTCACAGTAGAGAGTTTGAGTACATGAAAACTACAACCAGCTTCTGTCTGGATGGGAATCACCAGGGAAACCACAGCTTTTATGTACAGTGTAAAAGAACAGGTTTAATGCCATGGTTATGAAAATGTATATTTTCACATGATGTGTATATGGGTTCAGCCAGGCTGTTAAAGTTGAGAATAAGTACTGGAAAAGATGCAAGTAAAATTCTGTAGCTACATGTTTAAATCAGAAGTTGGTCGGTTAATAGACAAGCTATATTTTCACAGACAATACACACACAAACACACATGCACCACAAGGCTTTCCCTCTGGTCTCTTTTTCAGTAAGTCCCCTGGTTTTTTTTAGGCAAAAAATGTTTAAATCTGAAGATCACTCAAGTCTCAACCCAGAAATTGACTCTGTTTCATGTCGTCTCAAGCAGAGACACACTGTAAAAGTAAAACAGTATTTGGACACAACCTGCTAAGTTCTCTAATACAGCCTGCCCCATCAGTCAGTAATTAGGAGGGATATTCTTGGAGGAGGGAGATTTCTGTGACATTTCAAAATGAAAGTTGAAACTGCAGCAGAATAAACACGTCAGAGAGAATTACACACATAACCCAACTGCTCAAAGAGGGATCTTTCATGTTGCAGCTCGGGCTAAAAGCTGCTGTGACAGCTTCCCTGCAAACTCCGGCGCTGGAGACGACTTCTATACGGCCACATTAAATGGCTCGCCTCTTTATCTCCCAATAAGAGGCAGCGAGAGTGGGATGGGGGGCAGAGAGAGTGAGAGGGAACACTGATGTGAAGGCTGAGGACTAATGTTTAGCACAGAGCACTGGCACACAGTAAGACAACCCCATATACACAATCGTCAAACATGGGCAAGACATACAAACATACACACATGCATAATGGAGCCACGTTACATGCCAACTGTTTGAACAGCTTCCTAAAGCAGTTGTGAAACACACATGAAGTGGAAAGCATTTATACTTTCATACAAAAGTACAAAGATATGCACATAGATGCAAATGCAATGAACAAAATTCACACACAAACTAGATTCTATAAAATATTTTTCTCATCAACACACACAAACCCACACACAACCCCCTCAAAGCTCCAGGAAAACTTCCGCCAGGAGGAGCCCTGGTGAGTAACGTCGCAGCAGCAGATTGAGTGTGTTTGAAGTGCAGTGTGATGAGAGAGCTGGTAAACAGCAGATGAAAAGGCTGCATCTCTCTGTGTGCCGCTGTCTGTCTCACCTGCCAGTGGGGCGATAACTTCATCCACATCACATGTCGCCATATCAAAGACAGACAAATGCCAAGCAGTGTCTCCGAGTTGCAGGTTCACACGCACTCAGTTTAACTCATCTCCCTCGCTTAGGGCATCTGATTTAGCTCATCTGAAAGCTAAATGCCTTTTAAACCCCACTGAAGATTTCAGTGCTGCTTGCTCTGACTCGCTGACGCCCCCTTGAACTTGGCTGACTTTCAAAGCAGTTTTTTTGTGTCCAGTTAGCAAACACTGGTCCTGCTGCAAGTTGAAATATTGATAACAAAAAAAATCACTTTTATAATCCAGATTTATATGGCTGACTTCATGATAATGTCTTCAAGATTTTTTTTTAATCACAAAGGTGCTTCCATTTTTCCAAGAGTCAACACTGTTTCTCTATGTGCTGCAACAGTCCAGTTAACAGTACATGGAGCAGTACATTGACTGTGTGTCCAGCAATGTGCTGTCTTACTGGTGTTTAGCTCATCCCCCTCACCACTTGACCCTGTGACCTCTGTAGAAGATAAGGCTGATGAGATTAGGCATTAACATGCTCAACCACCCACCACGGCCATCTATCATTGTGTGTGTGTGTTTGCAGATAGGAGGCAAGGGGTGTACGAGGTAGCGAGAAAGAGAACAAGAGGGGTTATGCAGCAACCTCGATACACTTACACAATTAGACATAAACACATATAGTGTTCATATGTGCATGCCTGAACACAAGCATGCGCATGCACACGAGCACGAACACATACGCAAATAAACATTTGGGACAATCTACATGAAAATTATATCACTGAACCATTGTGCACCATACACATCTGTGGTGTAACAGCCATTTCTAACCCATGTGAAACTGTAGATTATGCCTGTAAATTTAGCTGTCTACAAACCGATGGAGTTTGCTGTGTGTCTTTCTATCTCCTGCAACTAAATGTGAATCATTACCTTGTGTACAGTAGTTTTCAGAGCAACATCTGTGGTGTTTTAGAGCTCTTCTCTACTACGCAGAGCTGTGGACTTTGACTTGACATGAGACTTCTGACTGGATAACATAATCATATGCCACAATTGGCCACGGTCAGGTCATTGCAAAGGTTTTGTAGCTGTAGTTAATAAAGTGCATTAATTAATCATTGTGACTAAAATGTATGATTGTTGTGCCGCCCTGCCTATTGCTGTGCAATTGGCCTATTCAGAAAGCCACTCTCGTGGATCCACCTACTACATATATTTAAAGTTATTTCTTATTTTTCTTTCAATGATCTACTGGACTGCAGTGAGGAGACTTGGTCTCAGCGTTGTAAAACATTATTTTAAAAGAACATTCAGAGACCTGAAAGACTCCAATGAAGACTTCAGACTTGACCAGGACTGGTTTGAATTACGTAAAACATTGCTTGAACATTCCCCAAAAGAAAAAACAGCTCTGTTATTACCACACTGATTTGGGGAGGGGGAAGATGAGACAGATGAAGTGCACCAAAACAACCCTAAATATTTAAACGATCCTCTATGCTATTATAGAAAATAAAGATCACTGCACCACAGCAATATGACAAACCAAAGGAGCAGGACAGTTCTTGTGTGTATAACTGCTTTTGTGGGTAAAAAGAACACAACCAAATGCTGAGAAAATACTCAAAACAAACACAAAACTGCAATAAGCTGACTGCAGATAAGCAGCAATGAGCCTGCACTTAGCCTGGGATCCACTACTACGGCTCTGGAACTGCTCTGGGATCAGATCCAAGTCTTCCAATCTCAGTATCGACTCAATACCCATGGACCTCATGGACTTGCAATAGAAATTTCCTTGTATAGTGCTACGCAATAATCAGTTGCTGAAAACTCCTTATTGAACATATTCAAAAGCAGAAAGGATATGTGGGGGAGATGTGATGTTGAATTAACAGTAATGTTACTTTGCCGTGTTCTGTTCTGTGTCTTCATCATTCAAGTTGTACTCAGCCGTATGAGCTTTCTCTGACCCTATGCATGTGACCCTTCACCCCCACATCTGTAGTTATGACATTGACCTCTCCCTCTGACCTGGATGTAAATAAACCCAGTACTGTAGAGCAGTCTGTTTTTGGCCCATCCTTGTATATACAAACCTGTAAATACAAACAGCTATGCATGCTGAAAACCTAGCAATTCTTTCAGGTACTTTTATAATCCCCAAATTCTCATATGGCATGTGCTGAAAAAACAAAAAAGAATCATTTAAAAAAGTAGAAAAAAGAAAAGATTAAAAAAAAAAAAAGTTTAAAATAAATACGTTGATAATATTGTCAGGCAATATCCCCTCTTGGACAGTGTGTGTCGAGTCTTCCTGTTTTCTTACTCCTGTGGGTGGTTCTCTTCCTTTGCCTGTCCTTCTGTGTTTCTGCTCACCATCTGTGTCAGTTGTTGTCAGTTGGCATTTGTACAGCAGCGAGGGTTGAGGCAGAGCAGAAAAGAGAGGGGGAGCGTTCACCAGCTGACCTCTGTGATGGCACTCCAATTCAGCAGCATTGCTATATGTTGGCAAATGTATTTATGCTTGGGACTCAATTTGAGAAGTTGAGTTGCTGGCATGAACCGCAGATCAGTACAGCATATGTCCATTCTTGATGTGAAGGCCCTCTGGATATGCAGCAAGTCAAGAAAATAGTTTTGGTCGGAACCAAACATTAGATTTTTTAAAAAAAAAATACTTTTTGGTAGCCTGCTTGAAGTTTGGTAACTTGTCAATCACAGACAAGCAGCATCCTGTGATTTGAAGTACCCGTTGTGTAGTTCTATAAGGTAAAAGAGTGCTGCTGATGTTCTGCAAATACTTGTACAGTAAACATCAGATTTTTTTCTCATCTGTAAGTGGTAAAACACCTGAATTCTGAAGGTACTTGATGAATACAACATATTTTCTACAGTTCCATGTAATAAGGCTACAGCATGCATTTGGAAAGTATTTCCTGGCTTGTAGCCCCAGTAAAGGGATCAGGAGCAGTGCAGTTTTTGCCTCAGCCCTCTGCCCGGCCTTGTGGACTGGCTATCCTGAAAGTGGGATTCCAAAGGGTTTGTGATTCTGTTTCAGGAATGTTTTTTTTTTCCCAGCCTGTGATGTTTCAAATAGATGGAGGTGTCTGATTTTTAATCTGTGCTAAAGATATTTTACATTTAATAAATAACCATTGAAATCAAACACTGTTATTGCATTCCATTTATGTCTCGTGTGTGTGTGTGTGTGTGTGTGTGTGTGTGTGTGTGTGTGTGTGTGTGTGTGTGTGTGTGTGTGTGTGTGTGTGTGTGTGTGTGTGTGTGTGTGTGTGTGTGTGTGTGTGTGTGTGTGTGTGTGTGTGTGTGTGTGTGTGTGTGTATGTGTGCAGAGCTATCTCTGCCCTCAGCAGTGGTAACCTCTGCGAGCCGACAGCTCAGCTGAGCGTGCCCGGGCCAGCTGTAAAGGGAATCCTGGGTAACGCGGTCCCCTCGGATAAACAAGCTGTCCCTCCATTCAGCTTGACCACTCAACCTAGAGGATAGGAGATTAGCACCTCAAACACCTCAGCGCACACTTCAGATAGTACTCTGACACTCACCCCTGTGACTCCGTGATGACCTCTGTCAACCTGACTGAGGTAGGCCAAAGGTCACAGTAGATGTAAGCAAGTGAGCTGCTGTGCATTTTTTCAGTTCTACAGTAGCATGATGAAATAATCCACCAGGACTCTACACATGATTTGTTTTAACACATCCAACATGCCATCGGCTTTATTCGAGTGGAGGCCATGTTTATAATCTGACTGCGAGCTTGTTTGGATCCCCAGAGAATGACCAGCTTTCCTCATCATGGGTCTCCCCAGTGATTAGCCTACCCCTGGTCATCTGTATGCACTAAACTCTATTTCATACCCTCCATTAGTCCACAGGCGGATGGCTAATACTACACCTACGGGCAGTGTGCTCCCCTGAGGGGCATTAAGGACAGGATGGAAGGACCAGCCTCCTCCCTCCCTCCTTCTCTTTCCATTCCTTCATCATGCCTGCTTAATCTCTCTCAGTCTGTCAGCCTTGCCCCCTGCTCCTTCCTCAGCCCTGTTCTTTTCCATCAGCCATCTGCAGATCCCTTTTCCCCTGCAGCCCCATCCCCCTTCGGCCTCATAACTTACAGGACTGGGCATACTGTAGCTGAGGTCTCATGGGTAAACGGTCATAGAAGGACCTCTTGGAGGTAAATGGATCCCTTTCCCTGGAGTCCACGATCACAGATGAGCCCTGTTGACATTCTTTCTTTCTATATAAGTGAGCAGAGTGATTTAGTAGAAGATGAGAAGGCAGAGAGAGAAAGGAGCAGAGGAATAAACTATGTAAGAGTGACAGGAACACAACACAAAGCGCAGCAGAAACCCCCACTTGCACTATCTCTCTATCTTTCTCTCTGCGGCCCTCCCTTCACCCCTTTTGTGCCAGATAAGATCAACGGAGTGTCAGTCATCAACAGCCTCCTGTCAGACTGTGATTGTTCATCTGTTTTGTGTGCGTGTGTGTAAATTTGCAGTCCAATGCGACATCGCTGCATACATTTAATGCCTGCATGTCCGAGGGAACAATAGAAAAGGAAGTGAGGAACGAGGTGGAGGGAATGCAAAGGACAAGAGGTAGAGGGGGGGCATAAAAATGAGCGGAGGGACAAGGAGAGAAGAGAAGGAAACGAAGGAGAGGAGGAGCTGAGGGAGCTAGGACACAAGGCATCCAAGGGGAAAACGACGAGGAGTCAGAAGGACTTGCGCAGCGACTGTGAAACTATCTCATTTTTATCTTGCGAGAGGACTTCCGAAGTGATCCGCACAACCTAATTATTTTCCCCTAATAAAAGCAACATATGCTAAGACAATAAAAGGCCTTATTGGACACCTATTCATTAAAGAGGAGCAGTAAAAGGAGCAGGACTCTGGCACAGGGATTAGCTTTTAAAAGGGCTTTTCTCTGGCTGGAAATGGCCTTAGTCTTCCTTTAGCACGCCCATATGGGTGCATAGCCCGCCATAAAAGATCTGAATTATACATGAAGAGGCCTGGCTGCTTTATTGGCTGTGATCTGCTTTTTCACTATCACCTGATTGTGTGAGATACCTCAAAGTTTGGACCGAATCACTCTTGGATCTCCTCTGCTGTGTATGAACACAAGGCATGCAGTTGTGAGTGAAGAAATGCTCAAATGTAAAGTACATATTGGTAACGACAACCATTCAGAAGCAGTAAGATGAGCCATAATTCACAAAAGTTGGTCACGTTAGTAACACCTGGTTGAAATAACGCATGCTGGTGACTCAAGTCTGACAGTTTGACACGGTGAAGTCATTATTCCATATGGTCAATGTACTGTAAGTGTCAGTATGTTTCTATTATGAGCAGAGCAATGCTGTCTGTGTGTCGGTATGTGAGTGTGTGATGAGCTGGTGTAATAGGGCCACACACAGGTGTGTGTATGCTCACCTCCTCACTGATGCACCAGCTAATTGGTCTCCTGCGGCAACCTGACATATTCACACACTCACAATCTCCCACACGCACACATTTTCAGGTGTGCATATACCGAAATATACACACACACACACACACACTCATACATAGACACACACACACACACACACAGACACACACTCATACATACACACACACACACACACACACACACACACGCACATGTACAATATACTGTGCAATAGTTATGTCCACATGTATAGAGTGTGCAAATATGAACACGTGCAAACACAACCATGCATGCGCCCACATGCACAGGCAGCCCGCAGAGTGTATTTCCAAATGAACTCATTATCACAGTGCTGACTCCAAGTGAAGAATGACACCCTAACAGACTGCTCATACAGTACACACACCCACTGTAAATTACTGTAAAAGAAAAGAAAAACCAATGACCAGAAAGACATACTGTAAAACACAAGCTATGAAAGAAAATGTACCCAAAAACCAAAAAATCTCTAAGCTAGCTCCGAAATTCAAAGTGTTATTTCTCCACCAAAGCAAACGGCAGAAGGAACACAATGCAAACATGATCTGGCTTTTTGTTATGTTAAATACCGGTCATGATAGCAGCCGTCACTCCGCCAGCAGACATGCACCCGGCTGTAACAATCACTGCGAATACAATCCCAAAAGTTAACATTACAACTGGGAAGGGAGCCGCATTGTTCAACAGAGCAGAGATACATTTTAAAGCTATCACACAAAGCAGAAAGGGAAATGTATTTTTAGGCAAATGACTTACATGGTTGGAAAAATTATTGTAAATGAAGTAGTGTAGTTCCACTGAATGCACACAAAGCAGGCTTCAGTTACAAACTAAAATGTTTGTCTGAGATCTTTCCTCCACGGCTGAATGACATATATTTTTTATCCTCAATATTCTGTTTGTTTGCTTTTCATTTTAAGCATAAGTTAAGTTAATCTTCCTCTTTGGCTGTAGTATGAAATTAAAAAAAAGTCTGTTCACATTGTCTATCCTGCTCATAACCCATTCTCCTACCCCGCCCCCACTCCTTCCCTCGTGGTGGAGGTCGAGAGAGGGATGTTCTGTTTTAAATAAGAAGGCTGCACTGGCCCATTAAACTCTGATAGTAATGATATTAATTTGGCAGGAACGTGTCATTTTCACAGGAGAGCAACTAGCTGAACTGTCATTACGCACACACTTACGCACACGCGTAGGCGAAGCATTCTGTCTCACTCACACCGCCTCTTTCACACACTTGCACGCAAAAGCATGAGCTCTCTCTCTGGCCCTCTCTCTCTCTCTCACACACACACACACAGACCAGGAACATGTCACAGGAGAGCAGCTAGCGGTAACATTATGAGAGAGTCGAAGAGATCTGCTAATGGGATAGATTAGTGTGCCCTTGGTCACAACGGCCACAATGGAGCGACTGGAGCTGTGACTTATATCCATGTCCCCCCTGTTCACCCCCTCTTTACTCTCCTCTATAGCACTTTCTCCTGCTTCTCTTTCTCTGACCCCTTCTTCTTCTCTTCCCTCTGATACTCAAGAGCTTCTCATTTTGTCTGTCTCCTGCTTTAGCCTCTATGGGGCAGACTTGTCGTCACCAGGTTTATGACTGGGTGCTGGAAACTTCATGAGAACAGAAGTCGAGGGAAGATCGGGGAGATCAGATCTGTTTGTGTTTCTTTGCACAGTGACACATTATCAGAATTGTTATTTTTCTATCTATGGGTCTTTGTCAATGGAGCCTAATGAGAACAGAGGGCCTCACTAATCAATAAATGAATAAAATTGATGGCAATCACAATCAAGTGTTAGTTGCATGCTAAATGGAAAGCTATCACAATCAACAAGATTGCACTAAAATGTTTGAATTTATATTACAGATTATCTATTTTTGTTCAAATCTAATGTAGAAGTTTGGGTCCGATCATGTTTCCATGTTGCCAACTTGATATTAATATTTGAAGTGGTCAAAGTGAATGCATGTCGAAGTTTGTATCTGTGTGTTCATGTGCAAGTAAGAAAACCTGAGAATAAGATGAAATGGCAGAGAGGAGATAGCGAGATTGATAGAAAACCTCGTCTAAGGTAAAAAGGTAGAAAAGCAGGTGTAAAGTTACTCTTGGGGCAAAAAATGAAGGGCGTGCGGAGCGTTGACCTTTCCTTATTATAAGTCATAGACAGTTGTTATCCCTACCAAAGAACAATCAAGGGAGGTCACTTTACCTTTAAAGTCCTTTAATGTAGTTGCCACCCTGCATGAGAGAATTTCCTGAGTGATGGCTTCAATGAGGAAATTTAGTGTCAGTAAGCAAAAAGGACACCACTACAGTGAATGCACATGCTTATATATTTTTTCTCTGTGTGCGTTTGATAAAACTATACATTAGCAAATATGTAATGTTTTATCTGTGTTTGAGTCACTGTGCTGCATTTATCAGGCTATGACATTAATAAGATCTGTCCTGTCTCGTCTCTATAACACTGCTAAATATACTCACACACAAACACCATCTCTCTGGCGCACACACACATACACAGGACATTCAAACACACATTGAGCCTCAAAGCAGTAGAAACACTTCAGAAGGATGTGCCTAGGCATTGTGCAGCATAAGAACAAACCTTTACCTATTTTTATTGGTATGCTGATCCATGTGTGTGTGTGTTTGTGAGATAGTGTGAGAGTGTGTGTCCCAATATGCTCCTGTGAGTATGTGTGTGAGCGCATGTATGGGTGTGTTTCCGTGTGTGTCCACGCTGACCCCATCTCGGCACTCCTGACCGGTTGAATGCAGGCTGCATAAATTAGTGCTGATGCTCTGCGATGTAATTATGCTGCTGTCAGGACGGCCCCTCTACTCAAATTCATTTTAATAAAGTTGGTCTCCAAGGTTACCGACCGGGGGTCACCTTCGGTGTCAGCCCCTATGGATCGCGCCCACGGAACGTTCTGAAAGTCTGTGGTCAGACTACGGTAACACCTTAACACGACAGCCTGAACCCCCCATCCCACACACCCCACCACCACAACACAAACACAACAACCACCAGCTTACTCAGGATGGAGAGAGGCAGTTGGCAGAAAGGAGAAGGGAGGAAACAAGAATGGAAGAGAAAGAGAAATGAAGAGGGGGTAAAGAGAGAGAGAAAACTGTTCAAATGGAAAGGTAGAATAGAAAATGTGGAGGAAGGGGGGGGGGTGAAAAGAGAGAGGCGGGAGAATGAAAAAAGCAATAAAAATGCGACAAAAAGAGTAAAAAAGACAGGAGGAGAAAAAAGGGAAAAGGGGTAGAGGGACAAGGAGAGTGCAAGGGAGTGTCTCTCCTGGGCAGATGGCGGGGTGTATTCTCATTTGTCCTGCTACAGTGTGTGTGTGTGCTTACACTAACCTCCAGGGCAGAGCTGCAGCACAGAACACGCTCTCAATTAGCCAATAACACAGCCCTACGCACACAGCTGGGAGTAGGAACAGACACTGCTCTACACAACAAATAGTTAAACATGCACGGACAGTAGACATTGCCATACCACCAGCTGAATTAAGTCCCTTATAAATAAATCCTGTTTGATTTTCAAATATCAGATTACTGGATGTTTCAGTGCTTAAAG
This sequence comes from Echiichthys vipera, assembly GCF_963691815.1. Classification (NCBI taxonomy): domain Eukaryota; kingdom Metazoa; phylum Chordata; class Actinopteri; order Perciformes; family Trachinidae; genus Echiichthys; species Echiichthys vipera. Next base: position 9,283,533 of record NC_139832.1, on the reverse strand, counting down.
ACAGTAGAGGTTATGCAGGTATACCAGTGGTGCTCGAAGTGATTTCTCATATCTCATTTCGTCTTCGTAGACATATTTCAAAGAAAAATTGAGGCTTAAAACTAATCTGCTGGATGTTCTTTATTAAATGACAGATTTAAATTGACAAATGTTCAGACTCTTAAGCTGTATGCATTAATTTTTTTTTTTAAATTAGTGTTTTTTTCATTGTTTTAATAGGTTTTTGCTTTCTTGTACTACTTTTAAATATTTGTTTCACTTGCTTTTGAGTTTACACTTGTGCAGTGGGATTAGCTGAGTTGAAAAAGGTATTAAATTGACACTGCAACCCCTCATTTCTGATGCAATTGTATGTGAGTAAAGAGAAGAAAATAGGAACAATGGTATAAAATAGGAACAATGGCAAAACTGTTTCTGTTTGTTTCTGAGCTATCATCAAGTCCACCCACGATGGAAGTTGTATGCTGTGAATATTGTAAACTGTGATATTGAAAAAGTGTTTGACGGACCAGATTCAATTCAATTCAATTCAATTCAATTTTATTTATAGTGTCGAATCATAACAAAAGTTATCTCAGGACACTTTACAGAGTAGGTAAAGACCACACTCAATGACTTATTTATGATTTACATAGACCCAACAATTCCCCGTAGAGTACGGTGGCAACGAAAACCTTCCCTATAACAGGCAGGAACGTCGGACAGACCCAGCTCAGATTCACCCAAACACTCTCCCTGCACTCTCTTTGGTCTGCTATCATTTGGTGTGTGAGAGTGTTTAGCCCAGCTGTGCAGGCCAGGGTGACTTTGAGTGCCTGTGTAATAGTTACAGCAGCACGCTTTGTTAGCTGCAAGTAATTTATGGTTGAACTGGCCCGATAGTCTGATACGATCGACTGCCCTGACTGTCTTTACCAGCCGGCCCCAAAGACACAGACGAAGACTCTATCTGAGGGGAGGAGGTAAGAAAGAGACACAGAGGGAAAGATGAAGACGGTGGGCTGCAAGGCGACTTAAATTGTCGCTACAGGAGGGACATATCTGGATTTAGACTGTAAGATGCAGAGACATAATAAAGCAAAAATGAGTGTGACAAAAGCGCACCGAGGAATGAGTAATGCAGGTGAACGGAGGGTGAGCGAAATGAAAGAGTTGCAGAGCAGTTAAGTTCTCAGCATCTCTCTTGAGGTGTGCTGAGAATTAGATTGCATTAAAGACTGACAGTCCATTCATCTGAACCATACCAAGAAGGGACATTTAGTTAATTGAATGATTAATAAATTCAGCTCAGTCACACTATTTCACTCCGGTGTTGGCTTTGGATAAAAATGTCTGCCAAATGGGAGAAGTCATATATCACTTGTTTGAAACCCTAAGACTGGCACTGAGCATCAATATAACTTCACAGTCCAGCTGTGTATACAGTATACAGTATACAGTGAGTTGTACATAGTGAGTTGTTTAATCTTGTGTTCTATCTGTCTTCCTGTCTGTTTCATCATGTGAAGTTTTTTGTTGCTGGCTCATCATTACGTCTGTCTGTGAGACGTGAGTCCTCCACCTCAAACAAAAGTGCAACTGGAAAGCCAACCAACACCTGTCTTTCTAATATGAACAGACAAACACAAGCCTCTACGCCCACTTAGCTACACCTTCCATTCCTAGATAAAGACAGGCACATACCCTTGCTCTACATATACCTTTCTTTCACCCCCTCCCCTAATCCAGTTAGGCAGGAACATCCTCACCCTTCTCCTTCCTCTCTCTTACCTTTTTCTCCAGGATCGGCTACTCTAATTCGCTCTGTCAGGCCAACCAGGTCCATGACTGTTGTCCTCCTTTCATCTCCCATCTTCAAACAGAATGAGGATGCTTTCATAACGCTGGGTGAGTGACAGGTAGGGGAGTCAGGTGGAGACAGACCGGTGATATGGTGAGTCACTTTGTCCTGTTTAAATACACTAATGGAGGATAAGAGGCCTGTCACAGGGACAGGTGTAGATAGGATGGGACAGAAGACTCAGACACCCATCTTTACTCATGGACGGTTTGTGAATGCGGAGGCGGGGATGTTTATTACATCAGATAGCAGGGGATGTTGTAGACGCTCTTTCCTCTCAGGGCGTAATGGCGTGAGGTAAAACTAAATTCAAGCTTTTTTGCCTTCAGAGAGAACAAAACAGCTTCTTAGTTAGCCACAGAACAACTGACTGATGTTTGCAAACACAGGAGTCCAAGAACAGTGTTTCCCTTATTCCTAGGTGGACCACTCCAATTTCAGTGTTACATTAACACACAAATCACTGGTGAACACACACACACGCACGCACACACGCACGCACACGCACGCACACACACACACACACACACACACACACACACACACACACACACACACACACACACACACACACACACACACACACACACACACACACACACACACACACACACACACACACACACACACACACACACACACACACACACACACACACACACACACACACACACACACACACACACACACACACACACACACACACTCATCTGAATCACGGCTTACACACCCAGTAGGCAGCCTTTTGGATAGATGGCACCTGCATACAGGAGGAGGGGGCACACAAATAGGATTGGAGAGTGGAAGGGGGTGCTTGGTGGTGGTGGCGGGGTGGGGGTGAGTCCATAAATAGGATTGTGTAGGAAGCAGGGCAAGCTAAATAGGATTGTAATGTACAGGAAGGGATGTATAAATAGGATATGAGAGTCAGAGCTGTGTTCTCACTAGTTCCACGTCCCTGTGGTGTAAGAGTTCTCTAAGACTGGCCTGCACCGTGTGTGTGTGTGTGTGTGTGTGTGTGTGTGTGTGTACAGGCCATTAATGTGAAGACTAATCTTGAGGCACCTGTCTCCTCAGGCAGAGTGTGACCTCCACTAGCCAGGTTCACCCATGTTTGTCCTCTCGTCGCATTCCTCACCTGCCCCCCCCCCCCCCTCCTTCCTCCACTCCTTCTTCTCCTCAATCCTCACGTCCCCGTCTTTTTTCATTTCTTTTAACTTTTGCCTATTTCATAAATGCGAACTGTATTTCTTTTGTTTCTCTTTCTCACTGCTTGACCTCTTTGAACAGGTAAACTGTCACTCTTGCTGGGTGCACACGGCCCCCCTGCAAGAGAGGTCGACAGTCAAAGATCCATCTCCCGCTCCCTCTCTCTCTCTACTTTTGGGGTCAGTGGGCTTTGGGAGCTGTCAGCTCAGTGCTGGTGTCTACTGGCTGACGGACTAAGGTCAAAGATCAGGGGTCAGGAGTTAGAGGACAGGATGTGACCCTAAAGACAAACAGCATGGGGAGAGGGTCATACCCTCGAAAGAGCTTGTCATTCTCCACACAGGGGGTAATAGTGTGGGCATACAAACAGTGTGTGCATGAAAGTGTTTGGATCTCTCATATTTACATGTTGATGCCCACTTTGTTTTGCATA
>NC_139832.1:9270051-9275051 GCF_963691815.1 Echiichthys vipera | reverse complement strand
TGAGTGCACATGAGTAAGTGAGTGAGTGAGTGAGTGTGTGTGTTCACATAAAATAGTAAAAGATCCCATGTCCCAATCCTATAGTAACTCTCAAACATAAATACACAAAGCACTATTCCTAGGGGACATCGGAGCACACAAAATGTTGCACAAGAAAGCAACAAGAACAGTCATCAGCCCAGTTGGACCTGACATTGTCTTTCTCTTGAACCCTTTTTGTCTTAGTCTCATCTCAATGTCGAACTTAAATAGAGAAATACTCTTTTCCCCTAAGACTATAAAACATACAAACAACGATTGCTAGAAGATTGAGTACTGCCACAAGAGAGGAAATGCTAAAATGATTGGGACCTTTGAGGGGAGCCAATATCTACATCTATACATTGAACTCCAGTAGTACTATCACTCCTAGTATCTACTCCACATCCCTACAATTGTAAATGGTCTTAATACACAATCCAAGGGGTCTGCGTTGGTGGGGGCGTGTTGTTGCGGGTACCTGCGAGGCGATAATTTATGGTACAGGATGGATGATTGGTGTGCTAAATTCATTATTTTAAAGGCTTTTCCAATACCAAAACACTTCACAGTGGTTAAAGTGATATTTTGCCCATTTTAGTCGAGGTCTCTGTCATGTCAACGTGGGCATTGTGTTTAGATGAACAATGTTTAGTTTGTCAGCTAAATCAGCTAAATTTTGCTTTAACAATACTATTGGACAGGGTTTTACAAATATGGAAAGTTATCACAGCAGTAATAACTTAATCTTTCATTGCAAGGACCCCCAGGTAAACAGTCTAAATAGGGCCTTCCTGTTATTAAGTAATCTACAAGAAATGTGCAGTTGCACATACAGTATTTGCACATTGCATTGTTTAGCAGAAACTAATTTTTGCCAACAACCTGCTGCTTTTTGGTCAAAGACCTCTACAATGGCATCCCAAATGGGTCTTATTGAAATGAATGAGCAAGCTGTACTTGTTAGTGTCTCTATGAGCCTGGCCTTAGTTTTAAGTAGTCATGTCTTGATTGCTTTGGGTCTTGGTCTTGTCTTGGTCCCATCTGATCGAGTCTTGGCTACAGCACTGGTGTTAACTATGCTGAGCTTCAGTCTGTTGGGTCAAGAATCTTAACTGTAGATGCTGCCAGGCCTAGAGGTTAAGTGGCTGTCAGAAAGGGTGAAACACAGCGGCAAATGGCTCTGACATGCAGACACAAATGAGCAAATCCAGCCAGCCACAAGGCCGACCAAGCAGGCAGGACAGTGGCACCATGAAGACACTTAGCAAGACTGAGAGAGAGAAATAGAGGAATCGATGCAGAGATTAAAGTATTGTCTGCCAGTGATATACTTTTACCTCTTCACTTCCCACAATTCAGCTTTCAGAGGCTACACTCTACCCCTCCTTCCTCCCTCCGTGCCACCGTCCATACTGCCAGGCCCAATAAAGGTCAAGTTCCTGCCTTCCTCTTAAGGAGCTCATTTGCATCCCGCCGGCAAACAGCCAGTCAGAGCTTGTTCAAAGGATCTGCTAATCCAATCAGATTGCTCATCTGTGAGGCCTTATCGCCACAGACACCGGCATCTGTGGGAACCACATCACAGGGCATCATGGGACTGCTGGCTGTGATTGGTGGAGACAGAGAGTCAGAGGGAAGTATGCATCACAAGGCTTCAACGCGGCTCGCAGTTAGCCAGTAGTGACAGTCAGAGAGCAGGGAAGGCTTATCCAACACTTCCCATGCTATGACTGCTGCCCCAGGAACGGCACGGATACATATTGGGTGTGAAATACGAATTAGACCAGTAGGATTTCTTTATCTACTGTTGAGCACAGAGCAAGGAAAATGCGTGGTGCATGAGCAGTACATAAACACCAAGATTTAATAAAGTTTTTAAAAAAACATGTTTTACCACATACCTTTTTTTTCCGGCAAGTGTATTTCATGTCCAGCAGCACACAAAAAAGAAAACGATGAAAGGTAAACTAAATAATTAGAAAAAAAGTTAAGATGAACAATTTAAAAAACACAAAAAAACACATTGAAAACGCTCCAAAGGCATAGTATAAAACAGATGAATGCTATGAGAACTGATGTATATGCCCTTGAGCCCCAAAGGGAGGCAGACAAACCTTGCCTGTGTAGGTTAATGTTTAACTTTCAGCGCGCACACACACGCACGCACGCACACACGCACGCAAGCACACACGCACACACACACACACACACACACACAAACACACACAAATATCAGCAGTACAACAGCAGCCACACGAGCAAAAACACAGTTGGCTCATTCGGGTACATAAGCTACAGAGGTGATCTGGCTATGCGAGTGACTTTGTGTCCAGGGACATGGCCGGACATAAAGGGACATGGGGGGACATAAAGGTACAAGGGGACGGAGAAACCAACTTGGCCGTCCTTGCACACAATCCCACAGAGACCACAGTCCCATCCGTCTCTCCTTCTCCATTTCTGCTCCTGCTATTCTTCCAGCTCTGCCCTCACCTCCCGCCTCCTCCTCCAGCTCTGTTCCTTCTTCTCCTCCTCCCCCTCTACCTCTAGCCATCTGCCCTCCGCCATCCTTCCTGCCTCACCCATGCCCCCCGATTGTCTCGCCCTCACACTTGTTCTCGAACCCGGCAGTGTCACTATTAGCAGCATCACACTGGGATCACATGGCTGCTGAGGTATGGAGGCCGAGTCAATGGAGCGTGGCACACAAAGACGTCCATATACCCCCATTGCCACTGCTCCCTCCTTCTCCTCTCAATAATTCTCTCTCCCGCCTTTCCCCATCCCTATCTGATCATTAGCTTGGAATGCAGCCAGATAGGATTTAACTCGCCAGACTAACTGTTTTTTTTTCAATACAGCCTGTGTTTACCTTTGTAGTTGTTCAGCATATTACCATGTACACGTTTGAACTACTTGAACCTGAAACAGTTAAAAAATTACGGATGGCTCTTCCCAATGGTTCTCAACTATTATGTTAGTCGTCATTTTGGAACAGTGGATATGTCATGGTGTAACAGAACCACAGTTTGTCGGTTATGTGACCTGCTCTTTATCCCAGCCCTGGCAGACTATTAGACCTGGAGCAAGGAGTCAGAGAGGTGAGACAGCCGTGAGGAGGAGGCAGAGTTGGATCTATAACAGCTCTCCAAGTAGAGCGCTGCTCCAGGAGAGGCAGCTCCAGTATAGATTCAACCCATCCCTCTCTTTTCTCTTACTCTCTCCTTTTGTGTCCAAGTGTGTAAGGCTGTATGTGTGCAATGTGTTTGCAAGAGGCATGTGTGTGTGCGTGTGTGTGTGTGTGTGTGTGTGTGTGTGTGTGTGTGTGTGTGTGTGTGTGTGTAGCCTGTGCATGTGATAAGCCTGTGGTAGTAGTGGTCCTGTGAGGGACCTAAGGCCCTGTTCTCCTGATTAGTCATTTATCAGGCCTGGCAGCCAAGACCCACCATAATCACTCTTCTCTTACCCCTCCTCCTTTTCCTCCGCTGATCCCCCTCTATCCCCCTAGATCTCCCCTGTATCCACCCCTACAACAATGCTCTCCATCCCCCAACACCAAAGTCTATATGGTGGTGTATGCACATGTCTATCCAGCCTCTACCTGCCTCTACCCAAGCTGCAACCACTCCATCCACCTTGTCCTCTGCACTCACTCCTGGCTGTCTGAGTGTCTCTAGGCAGAAGCGCCCTTTCCTTCTCCGCTTCGTACACTCCAATCCAATTTCCCACCTTGTCTGACGGTTTTGTGCATGAGCTAAAGAGCCAAAGCTGCAGCTAAAGACAAATTTCCAATTTGTCTGTTTGAATTTTTACGAGTCGGAGCTGTTAAATGCCGAAGAAAGAGAAGAAGGGTACATGACGAGAGGAAGATGGGAGGGCAAGTGTCTTCCGGAGCGGCAGAAGGACCTCCCTATCAACCAGACCCACACTCCCTCGTCCTGCCATGTCAACAGAGAGGGATTAGGGTACCAGACGCATTGAGGAGGCCAAAATGAGTTAATGCAGTTAACCAGCTGCTTCTTCTCAACCTGTCTTCCCTCGGTTGGGAGAAATTGGAAAAGCTGTCTAGCCAAGGAGAGGGAATGTAATCTGAACTATGCAGACCGGAGGATACAGGCACATGAAAGGACTGTCCTCCTGCTTCCCATGCCTCTTTTCTCTTTCCTTCACCCTTCCTTACCATCATCCCCACTCTCTCTTCCTATCTCTCCAAGAAAGGGAGGGATGAAGAAGAAGAGGGAAAGAAATGTGGACAGAAAAAAATATATACAGCACAGGCCAAACCCAAGACTGGGTTAAAAGAAAAAAAATGCAAATAAAGTAGGGAAACTGAGAATAAAATGGGTTGTATAGATATGGGGAAAGAGAACAAAGCAAGTGTGTGTATGTGCGTTATTACAGTGCATGACAGCTGTTTGAACCCCCGGGGAGATAACAGCTGGGACTCCAGCACAAACACACACTCCTTAGCATAACCCTCACTTCATTTCTCCATAACCATCTCTATATCCCTCCATCCCTGGCCTCATCTTTTACTGCAGATCCTCTTTCCATTCACTTAATTTTGATTCCCCTGCTCAAAATCCTCCTCTGGTTTTCTTGCGACCTGTTCATAGGTTCTCCAATCATTTCTTGTCCTCTTTGTATCATTTCTTTTCCTTTTTTTTCAATCTATCATGTTTTATAAAACCACCTTCCTCTTTGTCTCAAACTGACAAACAGTATGCAAAGTCAGTTAAATGCAAATGTGTTGTGAATGCATGGTTTTTCTCTTTAATTGTGCTTTATTGATATAATTCTTTTAAAATTGTGTTAATTGCCCCCTCCCCCAATAACTACACGAATAAAAAATTACTTTGATCTCTAAAATAAATCTCCACGTAGACAATACCAGCATTAGGGTGACAGACTTTAAAAGGAGGGTGTCACACTACAATTACAACCCAGGCCTTTAACCACACCTCTCCCCCGCTGACTGT
>NC_139832.1:9242551-9265051 GCF_963691815.1 Echiichthys vipera | reverse complement strand
ATTTTACACACACAGGCCTGAAATACACACACATGCACAGACAGGACCTATGTACATGCAACCAATGGAGAGATGTTAGAGCGAGGGGGCTGCCAGTGACCGGCACCCCGAACATTGGGGGTTCGGTGCCTTGCTCAACAGCACCTCGGCAGTGCCCAGGAGATGAACTGGCACCTCTCCAGCCACCAGTCCACACTCCATTCATGGTCCACACAGGGACTCGAACCAGAAACCCTCCGGTTCCCAGCCCAGGCACCTATGGACTGAGCTACTGCCGCCCCCAAAAATGTTACGGGTCACTTGAATTTGACTGCATAGACATAGGTTCCAGATCACTAGAGTCAAAAGTCCAGGGTGCTAACCATTACACCATGATCTAAGGATAACAGGGACAGGGAGATACACACAGGCAACACCTGATACGTGCCATTACGTCAAGACAAGTTAAGCCGTTTTTTTGTCAGTATGTGCAATCAGTATGTGTTGCACTTGTGACACAATACAGATTCATGCCAACGTTTTCGGTAGCAGTAATTTGTCAAGAAATGCAGTAATGTGCCAACAAGGGCAGAGAAGAAGAAGACTGCAACCTGGCTAACATGGATGTAAACAATGAAATGAGTAAAACAATAAACAGCTTTTAAAATGTAAGAAAGGAAATGCATTCAACACATTTGTCAGGGCTCAACGATACACACTATCTACATGTACTCTAGGTGAGTAACACTAAAAAATAACCTTGTTTTCGTTTGTTTGCAAGAAAACTGCAGAGGGCACCTTTAACAGTAACATCCAATACAGTATTTGATGGGAGCATTTTGTTCAGTACCATAAAAGAATTGAAGTTCTATACGCAGCTCTACATGTGACATTGTTCTTAATTTATTAACAGTTTATTGACTGTGCCATCAACTTGGTATGTACAGCATGTGTCCGTCTTTCTGATTATTGATGAATGACTTACATGTAAAACCTCAAATCAGTCATACAATGAGAATGTTATCAGTACATACAGTATTCTGTAGGTAGTACTGTCATAAAGTCCCAGAGCTGCATTTTCTTGTGGGGACTCAAGGGGGTCAAGGCCACACAAACACACACACTCAAAGAAGACACCCTTCTCATCCTTCCCCACATGAGAGGTTGTTGACGGATTAACCACATGCATTCATTATTGACACTAACTTCAATGTGAAAAGCAAACATCTGTCACCCTCGCCCTGTTTTAAATCATTTATACCTTCCCTACATGGATAATCATATGGCTATTGATTAAGATACTTAGAGCACAAGGGCGTATTGATAATGCGTAAATGCACACAGCCTTACATTCCAGATGAGCTCAGTAGAAAGGTAGAGAAAGGAAGGAAGTGAAATGTGTCTAAAGTGGACACACATACCTGTGTGAGACACACACACTCATGCACGCACAGAAACCACCGCTGCCCTACATGAAGCTGAATCTGGAATCTCTGAACACTGTGCGAAGGGATGACATGGAAAGGACATGCTGACATGGAGATAAAGACAGACGTCAAGAGCTAAGCCTCGTCTTAAAAATGGACAGATGAGGGCCTCTCTCTCTCTCTCTCTCTCTCTCTCTCTCTCTCTCAGAGATGGAGAGAGGGGGTTTTATCTGTCTGACAGAGTGAAGGATGTGTGGTCAGGTTCTACTCTGATGCTCCTGTCCTTTTAGTAAATCAGCCTTCACTGTTGTCACCTGGCCGACCCATGGTCACACATCACTGGTGTCAGCCTTACATGATGGAGAAACCCTCACCACCACACCACACAAATACACATCGTATAGTTTCCCTTACTTAAAGCCAATGACACGGAGGGAAACGAACCACAGTGACCAGCTGAAGAAACCACAGAGCAAACGAACATCTGGTCTAAAAGGCAGGTTCAGTGTTGAGGTGTGCGACTGATAATCATGTTAATATTTCTCAATTTCTTTAATAATGTTTGGCTCTGAAAAATACCCTCCTGCTTTGGTAAATGCCTTCTACTTAACCTTAACAGAAGGTGTATTCAGCAGCATAAGCCATGAATAAAAACACCAGCTGGATGATCTACTGTACTGCCAATTATCACTATGAGAAAGTTACACAGAGCGCCAGAAATTGTCTCTTTTCAAATCTAAATTGAACTTTTTTTAATTTCAGTGAAAACAGAGTTAAAAACCTGTTCAGTCTAGAATATTAAACTCTATAGACTTATCTCCTCACACGTATGGTGCAAAGCATCTTAAGGTCAAATTATATGTAGAAATAACTTATTTAAAGATTTCAGATGTATTCCAGTAATCAAAGAACGGTGAAACCAATATGTTAACCCTAAAATGAAAAATAAGTTGAACAACAATAATAAACATTTTGAGTGTAAAAAAAAAAAGAAAAACACAATGAAAAACCTAACAAAGTTTAAAGTTTTAAATATCTTAGGTACAGTTATTGCAGATATGCCATTATCTCTATAAGTGCTCAGACATCAGTAATCTATCCGTGCTGCAGATAATCACAACGATGGGAGAGGAAGAGGGATCAATACAGCCCTCTCACAAGATCTATTGCTTTCAGATCGATTTCTCACTCTGATCGAACTCTCTGAGATCAACCCCACTTCCTGTGAGGTGGTGCTGCTGTGTGGAACCAGAAGTGGAAAGGAAGTGATAATATGCTTCCTCTCATTGCATTATGTCATCACCTGTTATTACTTCATTACAGCTCATTTGTAGACATTACTGGGAATTTAATTTTGTCACGATTAAGAATATGATCAATTAAGAATGTTTTAATTGATCATGTGTGCATACGTGCGACACTGGTTGCATCCATGTGGGTGTTTTCAGTTAAGATACTGTTTGAACTGAAGCATGATGTATCTGTAGGTAGAGCACACGCAGGCACAGGCCTTAGAAAAAAAGCCATGCACTTGCACAAAGACAGGCTTTAATACTTGTTTTTGTTTTTAAAATTTTAAGTGTGTGTCTCTTCTTACACTTCTGTTATTGTTTGTTTTGTTGGGATCATAAGGCTTTTTGATATGAATCCAGACAATGACATTGTGACCATGTTGTATCTCTATGTTTCTCATGTGAGATATGAACAAGTGCAGGCTGCAAAAACAAATGTCCCTCCAATAAAGATTATAGATTTATAATGATAATTATCATTATAAAGGTTAGTAAGTTAGTATGTATGCATGCATATGTGGTGAAACATGAACACAAACGTGGCTGAGGGAAGTCTAAACATTTGTTTGTTTTATTAAAATACAGAAGCACTTAAAGCCAGTGCAAGAATAGGACAAGGAACTCAAATCGTATCAAATGATTCTGGACTTGCATGCATGGGTAATCAAATTAAAGCTACATGCAGTCTGAAATGCAGCTAAATGTTTTTGTTCAGTGATTTCGTACTAAACATTAATTCCATTCTAACCAATTGTTTTTTTAAATGGGAACAAATGAAAGCTAATGAAGAAATAGTCATTAATGTACCCATAAAAAATGTAGACCAGTAAACTGCCCACTACAACCTGGTAGCACCAGTTACCTATATTACTCCCCCCAATCTTCCCATATGCATCATGCTGGACAAAGTCATATACACCCCTGCCCCCACATCCTCCTTCTCCTCCTCCCCTGGGCTCTCCTCTGTGATTGGAATGAAAGGTAATGGTCCTGAAAGAGGAAGAAGGGAGACTTTCCTCCACTCTTATCTCTTAACACCTACAGTCAGTGGAGCAAACTCTCGCGCACACACTCGCACACAGTCAGACGCATCATTATGTATGCACAGTATACACAAACTGTATATCTGCTGCAGGATGATGGCAGAAATAACATTGGTTTAATTGTGAAACACATCAAAGGAAAAACACATCTCGCATGAGGCATCACAGAGGGTGAAACAGTATCATAATAGTAACAGTTTTGTCTCTTTGAGAGAATATACATGAAAAAAAAGTCCGGAAAGATGTAATGCTAAACAGATACAAAGTAATTTAATAGGATGTTTAAAATATTCATAAATATTGAATTAATCATTTATAATAGATCTTAAATTAACTGCCGTCCTTGAAGTATTAGATGTGAGGAGAGAAGCCAGAGAGAGAGAAAGTCTGTGATACAGAAAGAGAACGATAAAGAATGAGCCCTCTAGACATTCCCTGTGCTAACATCTCCTCCGTCTGATGAATGAATATTCATGTTTGATCCAGACACTGCTGCTCAACAATTTATCCTACATCACTGTGAGTGCTGCGATGATGTCTCAGATGGTGGACTCGGTGATGCACCATTGATATACACAAGAAGAAAATCTGGACCACACACTTTTCTGTGGGCCGTATGCTTTTATGTGTTCCTCTCAATATAAGCGTGTGTGTGTGTGTGTGTGTGTGTGTGTGTGTGTGTGTGTGTGTGTGTGTGTGTGTGTGTGTGTGTGTGTGTGTGTGTGTCTGCGTGGGACAGACGGCGGAGTTAAGGACAGTGAAGGGTGCTCTGATCACATCCTCACTGCTGTTCCCGCTGACGCAGCATCCTGCCACTGGAATCTAGCTGGTGACCTGAAACTATTCACTCACTTCCCCTGAAATCCCCCCGTGTTAGTGGAACATGTCTGTGTGCGTGTGAGTGTGTGTGTGTGTGTGTGTGTGTGTGTGTGTGTGTGTGTGTGTGTGTGTGTGTGTGTGTGTGTGTGTGTGTGTGTGTGTGTGTGTGTGTGTGTGTGTGTGTGTGTGTGTGTGAATTAGGGCTGAGTTGGCGTTTTGAGCCTCTCAGAGATAGCAGTGTCTTAGAGTAGATTACAGTGGATCCAATCCATACGCCCACTAGGCTCAACTAGACCAGCTCTCTATTCCTGTGTATCCCAAAGCATAAGGAGGATAATAATGGGGGGAAACACACACACACACACACACACACACACACACACACACACACACACACACACACACACACACACACACACACACACACACACACACACACACACACACACACACACACACACACACACACACACACACACACACACACACACACACACACACACACACACACACACACACACACACACACACATAACATGAATACAGACACCCTCAAAAATAAGGCTGACAACAGAGTATGAACTTGGAGTAATACAATACCAGTTACTGCATATAGAGAGATGAATACTATATGAGTTATCAGTACTGTGGCTGTCAGTCTGAATGTGTACTGTATTCATCATGGCTCACACACTGATAGAGGGGTGGAATCCTTCATCACACTCACATCAGGCTGCCACACACCCCTCTTCCTCACACCGCAAGGATATGACTTAGGAATGACTTTTTTGTAGGTTTCCTGAACAAAAGGTGGAGTTCATTATAGTGGCAATAGCACACAGAGCCACTGTTCTGGTGAACTCTGATGAGCAACAGCACTAGGTAAGTTGCTAAAGTGTAGTCATATCATTCATTAAAAAATTGAACGATAGCCACCCAATTACTTTGTGTGCCTACAGAAAGTTAGATGATTATATTTTTGATGTTAAATAAAACCCTCATTTGCTGATGACAGTTTCATAGATTTTCTTGCTTTTATGAATCCAGAGCATGTGAGCAGAGTGGTGAGAATTTCTGCTCTGTGCCCTTTAAAATCACTCCAAAAGAAGAAAAGAATATGTGTTGTATCAGTTGAACAGCGCCGGACCTCCTTCCATGTCGCCAGTGCACAGAGCTCCCTCCATTCACTGGCAAAGTGTTTGCCGCAATTGGAATGGGAGATATGGCGTCACAGTGTTTTGAAAAACCCTGCTCTGTGCTCCATTCAAAATCTTTCCTCTCAAACTCTGCACCACTCATATGTTCTGTTCCTATTATTAAAATAATTTAAGAGATGATCAGAATAGTGATTGGTTGCTAATCTGAGGTGTTGTCTGTTGTTGCCTGTTGCTGGTGTTTCCTTATCTGCAATGCCTTGTGTGTCACCACCGTATCACTGACAAGAGTCATCTTTAAAAAGTGAAGTCATTCTGGAGATTGTCATGCTATTTCTTACACTTGTTACTGGGAAATACAGTATGTATACACAGAGGAGAAGAAACTGCAACAGTGTAAATGTAAAAGAATAAGAGACAAAGGTAGAAACTTTGACATGTTGTTCCTTGACGGATGTTAAGTGTGTGTTATTGGGTGTGACGGGAAAACAAGAGGTGTGAAGAAGAGCTCAGGTAAGTTTAGATACACATTCAGTTAATCTAAGAGTGCAGAAAACAGTGAGGGCAGAGGGGTTAATAAGACAGTTGGAATAATACGAACGTTGGCAGCTCAGTGTGTCACTGCCTTCTAGCCCCCTGAAAGAGCAGGGCGCACATACACACACACACACACACACACACACACACACACACACACACACACAGCAGGAGAGAAGGACACAGACTGCTCAGTATGCAGCCCTGACATTGTCCACATCTGATACGGGACATTAGCCCCTAACTCCCTCCATACACCGCTGCCCTTCACTTTATATTACTTTATGTTAATAGAAAAATATTACATACAACATCATTTGTCTTTGTTACCACGGCACCACACAACTGATTTAAATGCATGTGTTTACCTCAACAGACAGGTGAAGACAGGGGGAAGGGTGGGTGACTGACTGCGTGTGTCTGTGCATGTGTTTGTCTGTGTGTGTGTGTGTGTGTGTGTGTGTGTGTGTGTGTGTGTGTTTGTGTGTGTGTGTGTGTGTGTGTGTGTGTGTGTGTGTGTGTGTGTGTGTGTGTGTGTGTGTGTTTGTGTGTGTGTGTCTCGGTGTGTGTGTAATAGGGAAGGGTACAAATGCACGCATCTTGTTCAGATTTATCGATCTTACCCACCTCTCACCAGGACCATGCTGTAACATATGTGTGTGTATATATAGGTGCAGTGTGTGTGTGTGTGTGTGTGTGTGTGTGTGTGTGTGTGTGTGTGTGTTGATGTGTGCAGGACCCTGCCATCAACCTGCCATCACCCTCAACTTCAGCTGCATATTGAACATTGTTTAAAAGAAAATAAAATAAAAGTAACACTCTTTTTAAATAACAACTGTGTTGTTGTTTGTGATGATAAACAATACCATATCTATGTTTAAATCTACAACAGAAGCACAACAGTAATCCAGAAGTATAAAAATATACCTCTGATGACTTTTCTCTGCAAGTAGCTGTAATCTTAAGCTGTAGCACAGCAATACACCCTTTTAAACATGTGTGAGTTACAAAGTGATAATTTTCCAGGTATTTAAGTTTAACAAGTGATAATTAGAAACATATTTATCCAACAATAAATGTCCATTTAATTAACGTGAATAGATGTGGACATGATTAAACCCAGACATAGATTTTTACACTGCATGAAATCAGTGAATTTTGTAATAAAAATAATACATTACATATATATACACACACACAATGAAAGCAAAAGAATTTCACTCCTTTACACACACACACACACACACACACACTATTCTGAGTAAACTACAGTACTTGTGTGAAAACGAATTAACTAAAGCCCCATCTCAACTTTTGAGACTAGTTGTCACATTATAGGTTCTTATAACAAGACATCTGACGGACAGGGTGATGTCAGACTGTCTCACGCCACGACGTCTCACCCCTGATGTCCTCTCTGACTGGGTGGGCTCACCTTAGAAGCTTAGAGGTCACCTAAACCTGCTTGTCTGGGATTGTGTGTGTATGTGAATGTGTGAGTATGTATGTGTGTGTTTGTACTGTTTGTCATTCCCACATTCTCTGTGGGCTATCATCAGTGTTCCCATTAATCCATACGTCGAACGATCAATGTTGGGCTGAAAGCTCTCAGCCGTATCGACCAGTCATTTGAAACCCTGATGATCACTGGACTTAAATGTAAATGCCACCTTAACGTCAGTCAGACTAACAATTTACGTATATGGTACCTATGTCCATGTACTTTGAGGGGGAGGGACCTTCTGCTACAGAAGAAGATCATTATTTTGACCTGTGTTTTGGTGAGTTCAAAGGTGCAAGGTCTTGTACTTCATATCAGAGCTATATGCATGCCATACTGTGAGGCTATTGATTCTGCAAGTGAGTAAATGTGGGTACATTGTCATGCATGTAAATGTTGTGGCATTAACAGAGTGCGAGGGCCTTCTGCTGTAAACGATCCTGCACTTTGTCATCTCTGGGATGTCAAAGCTCATACGTTACACTGTTAAAACAACCCCATAACTCTACCACCCAATGCTAATCCTAGAGCACGTTAATATGTACGTGAGTGTGCATGCATGTGTGTGCTGTGCATGTATACTGCATGTGGGTGTTTATGCTACATATTGCTCAATCCCTTTAGTGCTGATTATGAAGCTGTAGATTGATAGTTGGCCTCGACACGGCGTTTAATCATATTGGCATTCCAAAGCAAAGAAAAATGGCAGTTGTAATGAATTAGCACGGTGACATCATGTAGGGGTCATTCATTAGCAGTGGTTCAGAAAGCGAGAAGAGGTACAAGACTGAGGAATTTGCTGGATGGCATTAAAATAATGTAAAAGGCCTAAAAGGAGTTGGATGAGCGAGTTTGTCCCTGTGTGTTAAAACACAGTCAAAAGAAAGTAAGAAGGAGAGAGAAGGAGACAGCAAGTCTACGACCATTAGAGGAAAACTCAAGACCCAACTGGGTTGTAGAAATCTGTCAGTTGCGCTGTAGATCCAATGCAGAGCTGTCACAAGTTCACATTATGACACACAAGCAGTGAGGACATATTCCTCAAGACAAGGTCTCATTCACACAGGCTCTGAATCACACCAAGCTACTGTTCAATTGACAGTAAATCAAAACAATAAATGCGTGTTTGTATTATTTTATATGTACTGTCCGTGTAAAAGAGAATTCGCTCTCGATGGCCTTACTCCATCTCCCTCCACACCTTTCCAATGTTGGAATTAGGGTGCTGTGTCTGACAATTTCTGTAACTTTTCAATCTCCACAACCTGACATTCGCCCCAACTTCAAGCAGCAATTGGCCAAGTTACAGGACACTGTGAAACTATTCCTGGCACCTTTCATGTGTGCAACTGAGCGCAACACAATGGCTGTCGTACAGGAGTGACTGTCTGAATATGTGCTCTATTGAACCTGTTCTCACTACCAACTAATCAAATACACTAGCTTGATCAGTGGCCATCAGCGTCTGATACTGACGCACAAGGCACCCTTTGGTTTCTGAATAAGATTCAACCGTGGTGCTGTCAGATGATGTAGTATGGAGAGTGTCAAAGCCCGCGGGGATAAAGACCGACAGTGAGGAGGTCAGGGTGGTCAAAAGTGACCACCGTTTGTGTTTTGTGAAATCAACTTTTCATTGTACATA
This sequence comes from Echiichthys vipera, assembly GCF_963691815.1. NCBI lineage: Eukaryota > Metazoa > Chordata > Actinopteri > Perciformes > Trachinidae > Echiichthys > Echiichthys vipera. The sequence continues at coordinate 9,255,654 of NC_139832.1, read as the reverse complement.
CTGTATGTAAGTTAACTTACTGTAAGTAACATCCTTAACCCCAACCAAAATCTTTTCCTAAAATCAATCTAAAGTTCACCCCCCTTGGAGTGTGGCCATTCACGGCAACTGTTAAACTCTTTAGTCTTTCCAGCATGGTGGAGGTTACCCCAACACTTGAACCTTTTACTTGCGAGTGAGTACGTCCTGACCAATACAGATTTCAACAGCTACTCAATACTCATATGGACAAAGAAGGAATTCATGTCTCCCACACTGCTACTCACACACGCTATAAACGAAACCGGAAGAAGACAGAGAAGATGGGATACTGGGAGGAGGGTATAAGAGCTTGTGCTCATTACAATCAATTAGGGTCAAGTTGAGAGCAGAGCCGGTGTTGAGAGGGGGGAGGGAAATGGAAGGCAGCAGAGAGGGAGGACGAGGGCTAGGGGGTGGCATCCTGGCAAATGTGGAAAGAGGGCCAATTAAAGTGAAAGCAAGGGGAAATATGAATGATTTAGTGCTTAAACACACATGGGGACACACATATCTATGTTAAGCACACATCTATTGAATGTAATGTCAAGCTCAGTGTAATCCTACAGGAGCTGCAGCGCTGTGTGTTTTGTTAGTTTGGACATGAAACCTAATAACTAAGGGATAAGTGAGTAGCCCACATGAAAGGACTCATCAGCCTCCCCCCGTGAACACTTTCAACTCCGGGGCCCTCATGCCACAACATTCACTGCTGTTTGACTATTATAGGAATTGCAAAATCAAGGTTAGAATACTATTGTTGGCTTGAGTAGTTAAGGGAGGCTGAGTGTTGAAGCCGGTGTGAAAGTGTTAAGATGAAGCTACTATAATGGCCACTAGATTCAAAACAAAAGTTCAATAGATCAGCGAGTCTATTTTACATTGGAGGTAAGCAGAGCTTCCCCTAAGAAAGTTGGTTAATGGAGGCAGTTAGTGCTCAAGTGTCTTTACTTTTCCAAGGTTTTCTGTGCCCTGCTGCAATGATGAGTTATTACAAAGATGAGCACATGATGTAATCGATCAGTCAAACACCTGCTGCGCCGAATCACAGATTCTGACGCATTCAATCTTAGTTTTAATATAGTGACTTGATGAGTGTTTAAACATTCGCCCCACGCGTTGAATATGTGGTCTTTGCTGTGTGCGGTGTAATTGGTAAATAAATAATAATAAAAACAGGATACACCTTGAAACTAAAAACAACTCACCCACATACTGTACATCTATTTCCCTCTCACACAGCAACACACACTCACACACGCTCACACAGAGTGCAGCTTTATGTGTGTTTGACTCATCTAAGTGAGATAATCCAGTTTTCCGGATGAATTCGCCTTTGTGTCCCGAGGGCAGAGATTAAGATAAAGATATTAAACAAACAAGAAGCCCGTTTCTCCCCTTCCCCCTCAACTGCCCGTTTCTCCCCCCCAGTATCACATCATCCCCTGGCTCCTGGCTGAGCCAAGCTTGTTGCTTCACTTTTCCGCTACATTCAAGCTTGATGAAAGCAGCAGGTCTGACTGCACTTGCCCCAGAGAGGAGCAGTCCTGAGCAGTCAGTCATACAGTAAGTCAGTTAGGTAATACACAAGGAAAGAGCAGAGTGTGTTGATCTGAAATGAAGCCCCCCCCCCCCCCCCCGCTCTGGTCTTGTGGCAGGGTTGACTGGCTCACATCAGAAGAATAAGAGAATAAGAAAACATGTCAAAGGCATTATCAACAGTACAACAGCTTTGATTGAGCTGCCTTTAGAAGGGAGAGAGAGGGAGAAAGAGCAAGCAGCTCTGCTATCGTCAATTCTATTTAGCACTGGACAGAGGATACCAAGAGCCCGATTATGTGGGCACCATAAGTGACCAGAAACTGAGAAAGAATTAATTAAGTACAGAGTGAGCGACCATGGCCTGGCCATTAAGACTGGTTGACATTGGCAAACAAACAAAAAAAACTGTTTAGGCAGCAACCGGTAGAGACAGAGAATGGCTTCCTGCTGCTGGATGCAGCGGGTATAAAAGACAAAAGAACAACTCAGATCTTTACCAAAATATATCTCAAATGAGGGCAGCAAATAACAATTATTTTCATTATCAATTAATCTGTCCATAATATTCCTAATCAACTGATCAGTTGTTTAATCTAAAAAAAAATGTCAGAAAATGGTGAAAAATGTTTCAGACTACAAGATGACGTCCTTAAATGTCTTTTGTCCACAACTCAAAGATCTTCAGTTTACATTAATAGGGGAAAGAAACCACAAAATATTTATATTTCAGAAGCTTAGAGAAGTCCATAAACAATTAATCAATTATCAAAATAGTTGCTGATTAATTTAATAGTTGACAAGTAATCAATTCATCATTAAGCTCTACCTCAAATGCCAAAAATTCTAAACACTCTTATTAAGTCCACAGTTGTATAGGTAATAAACGTGGAACTGTAGTGAGCTCCTTCAGAATCTGCCTGACTCTAATAGATGTTTTGATATGATCTTTTTAAACTTTATAGTACCGTATACCACTGTACGTAGTATATTGTAGTAATGGCGTTTTAAAGTGCAGTGTTAAAGTGCAAATTAAGAAGCACACATCATGCAAAAAACTAAAATAATCGAGACGCAAATACAGATACTCATAACACATAAACCGGATGAACACACTACTTATTAGCTGATGCTAGTTAGTGGCCTCATTTCGGTTGCGTTGGACTTCAGCATTGTATCGTTTTGACTTGTATGCATTGTCAATTTGTTGAATGTGTCTCTTAATTTGCTTGTGTTTTATTTATTTAGGGTTTTTTTTCAAATGCTACCTATGTGTCATCAAAGTGGTAATACTTTGTAAATGATGACTTTGTAAACGTGGTGATGGCAATAATACAAAATAAATCTGAATTTGAATTTGGGGGGATTTGAGCATCAGTTTGAATTCTTGAATGGTTTGAGAGGGGAAAGCAGCTCTCTCTTAATGCACTGGTGTGTAGGAGGTGAGAGAGGGAGAGAGAGATGGGGCTTGAGGGGAGAAAGTCTTTGCTGAAAATCTCTCTCTCTCTCTCTCTCTCTCTCTCTCTCTCTCTCTCTCTCTCTCTCTCTGCAGGAAGACATCAAACAAACACACCTGCTCCCTGGACCAATCCCCTCAGCCCTGCCCAAACTCTCTGCCTGCCTCCGCCATACACGCACACACTCCCATTCCTCATTACACAACCACACACAAAACACATAAACGTACACACACACTCACACACACACAAGCGCACGCACGCACACGCGCACACAGTCCCATTCCTCATTACACACACCGAGAGCAGAGCAGTGAGAGATCGCAGAGAGCGAGCGGGAGCGGTGCTTTGGTGTAATGGGAGGAAATGTTGGTGTTTCATCTGGAATTGATGAAGTCTTGTTTCAGCGGCTCTCCCCGGAGCAGGGCCGCCGAGCACTGGCTGTGTAAATGAAAGGAGCAGCCGAGACTGGACCGGAGGAGCAGAGAGCCAGTCGATAGAGCTGCTGGAGAGTCGTACTGCACTGCTCAGAGACTTCCTCAGCTTGAGGATCAGAAGAGGATTGTTTCACAAAATAAAATGTCTATATTGGTAACTGGCGGGTAGAACAGTCACGTCACCTTTCCTAGAAATGCAGCCTTTATATGTGTTCCTGTAATAAAATCAGATTTTCATCATCCCAGCAAAGATTATCTGAATTAAACATTGAGGCTACAACAAACAGTGGATGATAAAACAGAAAACAAGAGGGCAGTAGCAATGAAGTGTAAAAAAAGTTTTTTAAAAAAAGGGTCTACTAATTTATATATTTACATAGCTATAACATTTCTATTTGTTAAAGTGATGTTTTATTGCTTCTATTTTTTATATTTTTTATTGCTAAACCTTTTTTTCCTAATCTACTCAGTCTTCTCTAGAACTGGTTCTTCAAACAAAACGACTGCACTGATAAACCCTGACCTGGTAAGTAAAGACGAGCGAGACAGGAATTGTGCATGAGCACGTATCTTGAATGATGTAAGAGGTCTTAGATCTAATAAAGTCAGTGTGGAGGCTGATGTAAATGCTTGTTCTAATAAAACCCTGGTGTTAGGGGGTGTGCAGAAGCAGATTTAAGTGCTTGTTATAATCAGGCTCAACTGTACTCTCCAGTCAGAGTGTTGTCTCAGGTTAAGCAGACAGAGATGAAAGGAGGAGGAAAAGGTCACCTCTACAGACACACTGTAATCTGTGAAGTACTGAAGGGACAGACAGAGGTTTAACTTTTCAAACCATAACAATGAAACAAAACTGCAACAATCAGAAGCACTGGTAACTTTTTGCTGTAGCAAAAGCATAGTTGTATGTCAGAATTTATTTCAATGAATGTATATTTTGTGTTATATTTGAATTTATACATGTTACAGCACCTTTCTAGATTAGAAAAATCACTAAGGGCTTCACAATAAAAGACAACATCAAGAGAAATAAAATAGTGACACAATATAAAAGTAACAAATAATATATACATTAACAGGTTCATAGGATATTGTATGAAAAGTAATGCACAAAGATTTTTATGATAAGTATCGAAATATGATGTTCCATTTAATGCTGGAAACGGTGAGCGTAACAGTTAAGTTTCGTTACATTTAGGCAACAAAATGACTCAGGTAGGATTGAAAAGAGGCTGCAGTTAGGGTAAGTACTTCAGGGACACACACACACACTGGTCCCCCGGGTGAAAGTCCTGTGTTTTGGGACCCGTCCACCACCCCGACCTTCACCTCATGGAGATTAGCGGTCTTATATTACGGCACCTCATTTTAATACATGAAATACACGCAAAAGAATTAAAGTAGTGTACACACAATTTTGTGCACTACCTTTTGTACAATATCACATGAACCATTGATGAGAACAGACTGAGGAATGTGAATGCATTGAAAAACAACTGTTCAGATCAGGGTTGGACAATTGAACGAATAATTAATAGCTATCAGCGGTTGGTTTAGTACGTCGCTGCTTGTTTTTTTGGGTGGTTATTTTGCAAATTTTTTGTGGTCTGCCTCCAAAGAAATGGGGAGGGACGTTACGCTGTCAATGGAAACAGCAGAGAGAGACTGACAAACTTCATGTAGAGCCAGCGTATTTTCACATCCAACTCTCTTTTTTCGACCAAAACTGAGATAGTTGGGACACTGAAAAGACTAACTAAGAGTTTTATTTTTCAGTTTGAATGAAGTGTGTTTTGATGAGCCGACAGGCAGGTAAACTTCACTTAGTTCAGTGAAAGAGAGAAACTTGAATTCAAAAGGTGTGCGGTGGTATTTTTCTGTAAAATAAAGAAAATAGGTGTAAGAATATTTAATTTCTTGACATTTGTGAGGTTATTTCGTCTATTTATTAGAGTAACAAGCTAAGAGAGCTCGAATGTATTTGTCGAATGTAACAAAACTCGCCACTCAAACTCATCTCCCATTGGCCGGTTGGAAAATTTTGCGCAACCCAACTGCAACTCTCAAATTTCATCCTGACAACAGCAGGATGGCTATTAAAAGACAAATATACACAAAAACCATCATTTGCAGTGTCAGTTAGAAATAAACCAGGCAAGTGTTTGAGTAATGATTGTGAAGAGCTCGTCTCCGATCAAGGAGGGGATCCGATCAAACATTTTGGACCGAGACCCATAAGTCAGATCCAACGTGAAAGCAGTACAGTAGTGTTCACACACATGGACTTGTATGGGACCGTTGCTGTGAGTGTTGGCTAAGAATTAACTGACACATACAAAGAGAGAGAGAGAGGGAGAAGAAGGGGTGAAAGCTTCAGTAAAAGCCTCTGACTCCTCTTTCATAACTGACCAAACAAAATGCACTTCAGTCTCCACACACACTAATCACACAGACAGATGAACAGCACACAGGGCCATCTCAGCCTGACTGGGCTAAGAGAGAAGAGATTAATTAACATTTTTATGTAAATGAGGCGTTTGTGTCTAATTATTTCTGTTATTCCAGCAGCAGCAGGCTTTGATGTGCCAGCGGTGGATTTAAATAGAGGGAGATTTCCATCACATCCTCCCTCTGCGTCACAGCCAGGCAGGAGACAGAGACAGCAGAGATTACACACTCCGCTGACACACACATATACACAACGCCTGTGCACACATTTTCACGTACGCACAATTTATTTTACCTCAGAGGAAAAAAGTCCTTATGCGTTTCTGTGTATTTGTTGCCAATGCTCACACTCAAACGTTCACATGTTTACAAACCCACACCCACCCTCCCGCTCCTCCGCCCAGCCGAGGCAGTCAAGTGTTGGAGATGTGGAACCCTTAATTGGCAGAGCATTCATCAGTGTGTTATCTATCTGAGGGAGAGAGGGCCTCCATGGCCTGTTTGGTGCTAGTTTATGAGCTGATATTAAAGGCTGTTAAAGTACATAAAGGGGATAAACTTTTACAACCTGAACTTATAGCCAGAAACACAGGCAGCGTCATAAAGGGCCGATGTACACTCTGTGCACACTGCACCGCCAGGTCAAAGAGTCTACAGTTACTCTGGAATGTCTGTGGATCAGTGAGAAATGGCTCTGCTTTATCTGAACAAGAACTATCCAAAAACAATGGTGTGTCAGCTCAGAGGCAGTTTCAACTGAATTTATTTTCCTTCTACATTGCAAGCTTTAATACAAAAGAGTTGGCCACAATGTTTTTCGTCTGTATTGTGCACAGCATGAGGACATACGTGGACATGCACAAGCAGGGGGGTGATATTGTACACATTCCAATCTCAGAACGAATATTTCAGGCTTTCCGGTGTAGCCATTCTTCCTTTTCTGAGGGGTGGTCATTGTTTACGGTCCGCTTAGCAAGTTGAGCTGAGAGAATCTCCAAAATATTTAAAACGTATTTTCAAACTCGTGAAAATGTTGGGCAAGGAAGCTGTAGCGGTTGTGACTGAAACGGTGAACGCCTAACTATACAAATGTCCAATCATAGAAGAAGAAGAATTCCTTTATTAGTCCCGCGAATGGGTAAATTCAATTTTCATTCTATTATTTTTTTTTTCATATTACACACACACACACACACACACACACACACACACACACACACACACACACACACACACACACACACACACACACACACACACACACACACACACACACACACACACACACACACAGGCCCGAAATACACACACATGCTCAAACAGGACCTATATACATACAATCAATGGAGAGATGTTAGAGCTGCCAGTGACCAGTGCCCCGAGCAGTTGGGGGTTCGGTGCCTTGCTCAACAGCACCCCGGCAGTGCCCAGGAGATGAACTGGCACCTCTACAGCCACCAGTCCACACTCCATTCTTGGTCCATACAGGGACTCGAACCAGCAACCCTGCGGTTCCCAGCCCAGTCACCTACGGACTGAGCTTCTACCGCCCCATACACTGTTTTTGTTGTTGTTGTTTTTTACCTATATACTGTAGGCAGACAGTGAGAAAACAAGCAGGCATATAGAATCTAGTTGATGGTGAAGCTCTGCCCGGTTGCAATTCACCCAGAAAAGAAGAAGCGGTCAATTGCGCTCCTCATTAGATTAGAACACCACACAGTCAAAATGTATGCACTACGCAATTAAGTACATAATGTGCACAGTGTATGTAAATGTAGACAGAATATCCAAATTGAGACACAGAATGAGTTTCCCAAATGTCCCCAATGGAGGTGGTGGGTAGAAGTCAATATACCAGAACAAAGACCAGAATTTAACTTTAATGCACTGGTCTCATTTTGAAGAAACTTAGCAGCATTCATAGGGTAAAAGGTTATGTTGTTTTTCTGTTTTCTTTCTTTCTTATCTTATCATGTCTTTCCTTCCCACTTGGCTCTCAGCCAAGACGGTATGCGTCAGGAGAGTAGTGGACACTTAAAAGGGGCGCCCGACAACGTGACGTGGCTTGTGGAAAAGGCAACGAGGCAACTAACGGAGGACTGCTGACAAAGAAGCAGTCTGAATGAAAAAGAAAGGCAGACATAAAAAGGGAGAGATGCAGTGACTGTAGGAGAAAACACAAGAACTGTGTACAAACAGGGATCAGAGAGGCAGAGAAATGAGGGTTATTCCTGAAGGGGCTTTTGCTTCTGATCCTAAAGGTGTTCCCTTCACACGCCCGCTATAATAATGTGAAAGCTTGAAACAAACACAGTGATAACGCCATGACACGGTACCCTGTCAGTGTGAGCCTGAGGGAGCCAAAAATACAAGGTATCCCTCTTTCCTGACACTGCCTGGTCTCCTCTTGAGTTCTCCCAGCTTACATTCATCCTGTCAACTAACACACACTCAAACACACAGTTACTGTATGTGCACCAACATGTACTCCACACACATACAACATGTACCTGCATGTGCGTTACCGGGAGTTTCAACCACATTATAAGATATTCGTTCTATTCATAACATCATGGAGTGTTGGGGAAGTTATATTCTCCATTGACTCCACAGATAAGCACCTCATTTCAATTACATGTAGTGAACCCAGCAGGGCTCTAATCTGCATGTTAGCATAAGGATAACTAGCGTTCTCTCTCTGTCCAATCTCCTCCTTTTCTTTTCTGTCTGACACTTCATGTACTGATGATAGGGATCGCAGCGTGCATTATCACAGAGAGTATGTGCTGTGCTATCGAAGTGGAGAGTATTACTGGCTGTCTGTGCACGTCTGAGCACATGCATTTGCGGGGTTAAAAATCAGACTATCCAGATCTTTCATACAGCGGAAAAAACACCCTGAACTGGTGACCATGGGTTCTCTTAGGTACTGGCTTTGTGCAACGAAGGTTTACGGTGAGTTCATATTTTTTCCAAACCCCTTCAATGCTTTATAGCTCCATGTAGTCATCTGTTATTTTGGGGGGAATCCGTCTTGCTAAAGGTCTTTGCAGTGAAATATCTGCAGAGATTATGTGGGCTTTTTTTGATATGATGCAGAGAGATTACAAACAGGGCAAAGCATCACAAATAATAGTCTCACAAGAACACACATATGTTTTTTTTTTTCATGGTGCAATCTCTGGAGGGACAGCCTAACTGCTCATTATGTTATATGTTCAGCTTTTCTGAATGGTCCATTTTCCATTTCCAGTGTTGAAAGTCTGCTCATAGAGGCCATTGATCCAAAGACAAGCTGCTTTGACTGATTGCTGAATGGAATTGCTGGCATTATGGGCATTTGTGTGTGTGTGTGTGTGTGTGTGTGTGTGTGTGTGTGTGTGTGTGTGTGTGTGTGTGTGTGTGTGTGTGTGTGTGTGTGTGTGTGTGTGTGTGTGTGTGTGTGTGTGTGTGTGTGTGTGTGTGCGTGCATGCGTGTGTGTGTGTGTGAGAGAGAGAGAGAGAGAGAGAGAGAGAGAGAGAGAGAGAGAGAGAGAGAGAGAGAGAGAGAGAGAGGGAGAGAGGGAGAGAGAGTGCCTGTGTAGCAGGAGGCAAAGTGGGTATTAGTCTGATGAAGTCATACAGGAAATCAATGTCGTATTGAAAGGAGAAAAATGCCCTGCCCAGGGGTGGGTTGCACACAGGCCCGCACACAAACACACAGGCACACTTAACAATGAGACAAAGTGTGATGTGCTATGAGCAAAAAAGACAAAGGCTTGATATTGAAAAATGAGTTGGTGATATGTCAAGTTCAAGTACAATGCTAAGGAGAGAGAAAGGCCAAAACAGGCTGCAAAGACACTCCCACAAGTGTGCATTAGCATTATTTCTCCAGTTTTGTTAGCGATAAGTTGCATCTGAATGCTGATGATGTACTTCAGACTATAGGTTTCCTTATGAGAAGGTGTGTGCATTCTGTATATCAAAAGGCACAGAGTGCAGGGCCGACTCCAGGAGAGAAAGTGTTTAATAATGTATGTGGTCCACAGACAGGGCTGCATAGATGGAGATGGACTAGGTGACTGAATTGTCAAGACACACACAGATCTGCGCGCACACAAAAGAAAAAAACAACACACATAAACTGTGCTCTATCTTGTTCACACTACACACATAAACATACACAGCAGTCCATCTTAGCCATGCTTCTCTTGATCTCCACTCCGACCACATCAATTGTTAATAAAGCCGGGGCCTGGGCTGATTACTAAAGATTATTCTGCTGTTTATTCTGATCAATCGTGCAGTTCTATTCCTGCAGGCCCCTCGTAGAGATGTTTGAAGGAGCAAACTAGGGAGGGAAGCAAGGACAGAGAGACAGTAAGAGAAAGAGGTGGGCCTTTATCTTAATAACTTTAGTTGCAGCAGTGTCTTCAGAACTCAGAGGGGATGATGGGTAGATCTTAGCCATGGGTTACAGCTCATGATTCCTACCTGTAACTTCAAGACTCAAAGGGCGGCTTAGACTGGAGTGGATATTAATTTCACTGACCAAGTGGCAGACAGTGGTGCTCCATAACACCATCAGTCACCAGCCCTAAGCTACTCAGCGGCTGTTACTATGGTAATCTATACCCCAGGCCTGTGTGTGCATGTATACTTGAGAATACACACATTTTCTGTACATGTGTTCAAGAGGGAGGGAGAAAGACAACAGAGAAGGATTGAGCAACTACTGTTAGCGTGTATCACCACTCATTAACAGAGACACACAATTACGTAGTCCCACACTTATGTTTCTGTTCAACCGGCATATGATGTTCACAGAGTAATTAATCATAAAAGGCGGAGAGGGGGAGGAGATGAGGAAAGGGGGGGGGGGGGGGTGGAGGGTGGAACAACATTATGAGTCTGGGTAATTGTCTAATTTTCCTTCAGAGAGCCCAACGAGGAATTAGAAAACAAAGTGTTAGTGCAGTTGCTCCGTTCCACAGCTGAAGGATGAGGAAGGCTATCAAAGCATCCACCATTCACTAAGTATAAAAAAAATAACAAAAAGCAGTTTCGATTTTCCATTTTGTCATGAAACTAAACTCACACAATAGAGCACATGTTGTTTGTTACTACCCAGATTCACGGGGACCACAAAAAAGCAAAGAAAATGAGATGCCGTGCTCGTCCTGCTGTGTGTATCATTGTTTTATTGGTGATGAAAAAAAGAGGACCTTCCACTCAAAGCACATGGAGATAGGACTACACTCTCTGGAAGAGGCCCAAGTAGGGCACACACACCTGGTGTGTGTGTGTGTGTGTGTGTGTGTACATCAGGGGACATTTTTTCACAAACATGCAGAATTGTATGTATGCACAGACCAGCTGTTATAGCACACAAACACTCTTAGACAACAATGCACATTTGCACATGTGGCAAAGTCACAACATTGTGGATTTCCTGCAGCTTTATGGGATCATCGAAGATCAGAGGTATGACTGATAAATCCACCGCTGCTGAAATGATAGAGAAGACTGAACAGGATGGGCTTAAAAGTGACAAATAAGGCAGACGAACTGTACAGACAGACAGGCGCTAACTTGTTAGCCTTCCGGTCACCTAAACCCAGTTCTGCTAACGGTTGCACTTTCCTTCAAAGCTCTCTCTTTTCAGCAGGATAAAATAACAAGGATAAAAGTGTGAAAACAACTTAAAGTTACCTGCACTTCAGTAAAAGCTGTTTCTCCCCCCAAAATTAATTGCTTCTTACTGGGGACATTGAGTGCACATGACAGTGAAAGTCAAAGAGGCAGGAAGGCATCGCCTCGGTCCTCCTTTGTTCGGTAAATGACTAAATATTTAATGTTCCGGGGCTCTTAAGATTAAAGGTAACATGTTGTCAGTAATAGTGGAGCTACTTCAAAGGATGTAAATTATGCATTTCTTCCTTTAGCAGAGAAATCAAAGCAGGTAATGAAGATTAAAGTTTGTGGACCTCCATTCTCTCTCTGGTTGGGGAGAAAGGAGGAGAGGAGACGAAGAGAGAGGGAAGAAGACCTGCTTTAGGAAGGTTAATCTATTCGGAGCGTGGGTTATCTGATTAAAGAATCATTGTGTTCATTTAATCTGTTCCAGTGAAGCTGGTGTATGGAGCTGGGAGATAGTGGTGGGGCAGGGGCCTAACCACCAGTGTCAAGAGGCGCTGAAGCCAAACCAAAGTGGCAATCAAAGAGCTGAACGACTTTGGGGAGACAAGCACAGACCAGACATGTTACAGTTGTTCTGAGTTCACTTGTTTTTGAAGTAGACAGGTGGGAGAAAAAATAAGACACAGGAGGAGGAATTGAAGTGCTTCCAGTCACACCAGCATCCAAAGCGCAGGTATAGGGCTTTTTTCCGAAGCATGACATTTGATGCAATCTCACTCCTGTTCCCTTTAACCTTTCCCCTTATGATGTATCTGTGTACAGTTGGAGACTACACTGTTTCTATCAGTCCTGGACATGTTTTTGTCTGTGAAGCGCTGTGCTTACAAGTCCCCCTCTGGACTATATTTTACTCTTCTCTACCTCTAAGACACCAGTTTGAGCACAATCCCACGGGCCACCAGAAGGAGTTGACATTTAGAAACAGTTTTTTTTTTGTTCTCTAACAGTCTCACTGCTTCATGAGAAATGAGGGGAGTAGACAGGAGACGCTAAAATGAAAAGAGAGGCGCTTAGCCCCGTCTTCACACCCATCCGCTCTGTGCCAGCCATCATTTAGGCTATCCCACAATGCACCTCACACAGATCCCAAAAGAAGAGTCAAGCCCATTAGCCTAGCGTCGAGAGCGCTAATCGTCACATTCCATTACAGTCAATGGCAGCGTGCTGATTCTAATGTCCATTTAGAAGAAGTCACACAAGGGCCGATGTTGCATCACCAGATCAAAAGGGGGACACACACCAAAGAGTGACTCTGAGGTGACGGAGGCTTGGCAATCAAAATTATTATTTGAGTGTTTGAGCATTTAACTATATTCCTTATGATTTTTTACTGAAGACAGTTGAGATCATTATCAGCGTCTCCTCTCATACACCCCCCCCCCCCGCGCGCCCCCAGCCCCGGTCCAATCTACAACCCTCTAGAGTTTATTACTGTACAAACAGCACTCTTGTGAAGCTGCGACAGTATCGAGAGAGGCACAAATGTGAAGTGAACAAAGCCCAGTGTTATTCTATTGGA
>NC_139832.1:9212551-9240051 GCF_963691815.1 Echiichthys vipera | reverse complement strand
CATTGCATCAGAGGGCTAGTAGACATAGAGTACTTTCCTGCAGAGACGGGTAATGAAGGCGGGTGGGAAGTTATTCATAAGAATCTGACCATGTAAGCACTTGTGTAGAGACATGATGTTTAATTTGTAGTTTGAGCAAAAGAAGTTTTCAAGTCCGGCTGCAAATACGGCACAATAATGTCACACTCGAGTGGGCAAACAGGTCAAACCACCTCCATTGTGCTCCTTCAGGAGCAACCAAAATGCAGCGTGGGACTGCAGCACACTGAGGGTTAACAGATTGAATGAGCTTTGGAGCGGTAATAGGTTGTCCAAAAATGCTCCGCTTATCTTATATAGCATACTTCCATAATTTAGATGTGGTTTGCATGTCTGTGTCTGCATGTTTTTATTTGTTTGTACCGCATGTGTATTGGTGGGGGTTATGGGGGTGTGTGTGTGTGTTCCCGTCCGTGTGTGCACATACGGTGTGTGTGCAGGCATGCTCCTGAGTTCAGAGGTAGTGACAGCTTTGACAGCTATACCTGCCAATGGCCAGATCCCAGCGATAACCCCTGCTGTCGCCACAAAGCCGACAGAAAGGCTCCAATTTCCCCCCCAGACACTGGGCCAGTCTGTGGAGGCAGAAGGGGGGGTAGAGAGACAACCTCCAACCATTCTTCACAATACACTCTCCTCATTCCACCCCACTAACACATGAATGGGGATCCAATTGATTCTTTTTCACCCCAGTCCATTTTCCCACCCGGCCTGACACAGAGAGGGGATTTTGTGCTCATCTGCCCTTCCTTGTGTACTTCATATCGGGGAGAAGACTTATAGAAAGGGAAGGTAAAAAGAGGGGATCTTTATCAGAAAGCGAATTAACGCTCAAAGTGCTCCATTTGGAAGGTATATCAGGCCAATCCATTAAAAGGGCCTTCAGAAAAGAGCCGGTGCGGAGGACACCTTGAGAATGAACAGAAGACCTTGCTGAAACAGCACTCTTCACACACAGGAGGAGAGAGAGAGAGAGCGAGAGAGAGAGAGAGAGAGAGAGACAGACAGACAGAGTGAGAGAGAAAACAGTACCAGGGTTTTTGCCACGTGGGGCTGCATAATCACCTGCTAAATTAGGGTTATATTTGTTACCTAAAGAAGACAGAAATAACATAGATACACTTCTAAAGAGAAATTGACAAAATTACCTCTCGGTGCAATGAATGCTGAAAAAGGACAAAAAATAACATTTAAACCACTTTCATTTAGATTAGTCTCATTATTGTCTGTGAGAAAATAACTTTTGTTCCTATTTCCAGTACACTTTTTCTCTGTCACACTCACACACGCTGGCCTGTGTGCATTACCTCTCTCTTGCCCTCTCATGCACAAAAACCCACACACACATGCATGCACGCACCTGCTCCAGCAGTGCAGTGAGTTCCATTAATCTTCTCCTAGGCCCTGTCCTCTGCGGGCTGACCCAGGTGAGGGAGGGGGAGGCTTGGGGTCAGAGGCTAGAGGGGTGCCCCTGTCTGGAAGGGGGCCTCGTGAACATTAGCCCTTGGCCAGTGGGGTGGGGTGCAGGTGTTGGAGAGACCACCCCATACTGACTGTAAGAGGTCAGCGATTAGAAAAAGAAAAGTGATTTCTGCGAGAGACTAAAGGTGGAAGTCAGGATAGACAAATGGACAAATGGAATTTAACTATCGGCAGCGTGTGATGATAAAAAAAGAAAGACCACATTGCAGAAGAGCACGACAGTAAAGATCACCACCCTTAACACGATGTAGTCCCACATAAATGCAAAGCAGTAAGAAAGGAAAAGAAAATGGTTGATTTTTTTGTGCTATAGATGTGCAGTCAAACAGATTTTCAATGATGAAAAAAGGCCAATTTGCACATATAGTTGTATGCTGTATTCATGTGGCGTAAAATTAGTCACCAGCCCAGTGTTTGGAAGCTCAAAAACTCATACTATAGCCTATATCACATCTGTCCTTTGATAGTTTGCTGTAATACACTGTATAGCGTTCTTCAGTGCTTTATATCTGGGAATAGCAGAGTTGCATTGTCTTCATATCAAACATGAAAAAAATTCAAATGCACTTGTGTGATTCACTTGTGAAATGTTGCTAAAAAAATAAAATACTAAAGAAAAGCAATATTTTTTTTACCTGAAAAAGCTGCAATCCTATCACTCATTAATAGCTTGTGTATCTGGAGATAGATGGCTTACAATAAACAACAGACTGAAAATGGATCAAGAGTTATATTGCAATCACTGCTCATGTATTGATGTATTGATTGGCCTTCTTGATTTGTATCCTGCAGATCAGTTTGGGTCACTCCTGCATAGCTCATAGCAAAACATAGTAAGATTTGGTTAAGGTAAAAGGTCTGGGTAAACAGACACAGTCAATCCTCATCATCATAAACTGGAAAGACTTATAACAGACAACAGAGAAGATGTGTTTTTTGGCTCTTACAGTCTGTGCCACCATGTAGATCACCTCAGGGCTGACCTCATCCCAGCCTGAGAACATTGACCCGGCCCCCAGGGTTGATCCTGCCTTTTTGTGTCTACGCTCCCCCTCTCCTCTCCAGGGTGCAGACTTCATACAAGCAGCCCCTCTGTCTGGAGCACCTACCAAGAACAGAGACTCAACTCTTCTCCTGGCATTATCAAACGACTCAATGAACAGGGAGGACACACAAAAGTGACAGAAAGTGAGTGAGCTGGTAGAGGGAAAAGAGCCAGAAGAAAGCACTCTCATTTGTATTAGCGTACATACACAGGGCCACACATACATGGGACTTGGCAGCATAATTTGGAGAGGATGACTGGTCTTCAACAAGTACTTTATTAAACAGAAAAAAATCTCTTCTCTCTACACAACAACTCTACACTCCTTCAATATCATTCTGTCTTCCTGCAATCTCGTATTCACAGCGAGGTGTTGATGACCTTAATGACAGTGATGATGGCGAAGACTGTATATGGTTTTTGTTGACGGTGTCATTCTTTGAGCGCCACAGTGTCTTGTTGAGAGACAAGACTGTCCTCTTTATCCAGAGTCAAACCATGAAGCAAGAAATAAAACAATATTATGAAAAAGAGCACATAAAAACTTAAAAACACACTCATCTATTCCTAACTACAGCATCCCTCCCACATACACAAACACACACACACACAGACTTGAAAGTGTCTGATATGCGAGGCGTGTTGATCCTGTTTATAATGGCGAGTTTCCCGGTGTAAGCTGTTGGTCTCCCCTGGCGTTGGTCTCCCTCTTCTCTCCAGCCCCTCATCTCTAATGCATGAGCCAGCCAGAGAGACCGCGGAGGCCAAAGAACGAACGAAAGGGAGAGCGAGGGAGCGAGAGCGGACAGAGGGAGAGGCTAACCCTGGCACTGCGGCGGAACACTTTCATATTCTAATAAACCCAACATGAATACACCCATATACAGAAAGGGAGGAAATTGCATTTCTAAAACTCTCTCTGTATCAAAGGGCATTCCGCTGAACATCTCTGATACACACACACACACACACACACACACACACACACACAGACACACATAAACATGCAGTCCGGCATTTTCCAAACCAGTAAAAAATGAACTAACACAAACATACACACACGCACGTACACACAAGGAAGGCTCAGAGGGATTACAGTCTGCTGACGACAGCAGTTGAATACACACACACATACACACAGAGGCATAAAAACAGAAAACTTCTTAAGAGAAGTTGTGTTTGGGAAATTTCTAACTAGATGTCAGACGCAACATTGGAGAAAACTATTTCTCTGATTGTATCAATGCATCACTGAGAGCATGCGGAAGACAAGAGATAGGTAACATAAAGAGAAAAGGGACACAAAGAGCAGATCAGAGGGCAGATCTGGAGCAAAGAGGCAAATATTGTGCAAAACACGTACGCCGATCTCCAACTCACACGGGTGCCTCATTCCTGGCCCCATCTCTTTTAGAGCAAGCCATTTAATTCAGGCCACTGATACCCATCCCTCCTTTCACAAGAGTTAATATCCCATTCTCCCTCCTCCTCTCTGCTGGTGTGTGATGGAGTCTCAGTGACAGCCTGTAATGCAGGCCTGTATGCATTGATTATATGACACCCTCCATTCAGGTGTGCTATTAAAGTTCCCCTCCTCTCTTCCTTTCTGCTCTGCCAGTGGAATAATGTCCAATAATAAGAGGAGCAGGTGACTAGAGCCGAGGCGAGAGCCAGGCTGGTCCCGACAGAAACACTAGTTCCCTGGGCAGGACTAGATGAAGATACGCCCATGTTATTCACCTAACACCATGAGCCATAGAGGAACAGGGAGGGGGAAAGCATAATTGCATTTAAATTACATGAAGGATGCTTTGACGACCCCCTTGTCTGGCTGCCACTCCCCCCTGCATATCTGCACCCATGTAAAATCCACCCACCCCTCCTCTTGTAGCTCCCCTTCCCCAGTGCTCAGTCAGGACGCCCTCATGTCCATCCCACACATAACAATAAGCAATAAGGGACACAGAGAATATGACTTTAATTAGTGTTCAGTAATGAGTATCTCTGTGTGTACGCATTATGGAACAGGAACTCGATATGGTGACATAACATGTTTTAGATGCTCTTGAGAAGAGGTAAGTTAAAATGCAGGTGGAAAATGAGTAGTTTGAAAAGTGAATTTGAATCAATTGATTACATTAATTAAATGAAGCAACAATCAAAAGAAAGTGAGGCAAACTACAAGAGAATAAAGGACCACAGCAAAATCACAAACGAAACACAAACCTTCTATAAGGTCCTACCATACCTGAGTAAACAAAACAACAATACAGATCTCTAGACAGATATTAGTCCCTCTGTTAATGTGAAGGAGAACATAGGAATAAAAACTGGCGAGCTGCAAACAAAAACACAGCTTCCTCGAATAACACAAATGGCGGCATTTCATAGAAGCAACAACGCAAGTGAGACCGATGACTTAAACGCCAGGCCATGAGTGTAGCAGGTAAATCCCTGAGACAGAAGCGGTAGATATCCATCACAAACAGAGCACAGTAACCAACACAGGTCATGAAAATAATTATACAATTATACTAAGGTTGTCATTACACTAGCACAAGTATTGAGGATTATCTTAAATGTACGGATAAACTAAATGATGGACTAAATGATAGCCAATGTGTTGGATATTGCAAAAAGTCCCAATTATTTTAAGTCCTGAATCTCGGATTATTACAGATTGACAGGACAATACATCTAGTGAATATAAACAATATAACACTTGTGGATTTCTTTGTTCTCCCACACGCACAGAGCATTGTTTTCCTGATGTTATTAATCTTCCTTTTAATTACATCATTACTTGAAAAATTAGCAATATTGTCTTTGTTGAACTCATGCCAACAACGCATATTGGATTGAAAATTGTCTGTCTGCCTAATGTCATTTTGTGTTTGTTTATACATTTCGAGGATTACACACGTAACTTATATTAGAGTAGGTGTCTAAAGCCGATGTGTTTATAGAAAAAAATGTCAGTGGAAGGTTTTTTGAAAAACAGATACTGACATTAAAATGTAAGTGTTACACCTGGATTCAAGGTATACTGTAGGTTTCAGGTGCAATAGATAACGAGGTGATGATAAATGAATATTTCTACAATATTTCAGAACCCGACTGGAAATGTACAGTCTATCCTGTAGGTTGGTACACAAACCCATTATAGTAACTAAAAGCAGGTCATATTATACCAGCTGTACCAAGCCTCAGACAGGCAACATCTTTAAGCCTTCTGCTCTCACCCACACAGAATTCCTGCTGTATAGCACAGCGGTCTACCTTCACCATCTCTGCTTGTCTTTCTGTCTTTCTGGGAAGCTCCAGGCCGAGAATAGAGCTCAGAGCTCTACGGTTTACATAAACCACAATACCTTCTCAGCTTGGAGGGGGGAAGAAAGACACAGGCATCTGTTTTTGTTTGCATTTTATTCCAAAACATAAAATTGAATCAATCTTTTAATACTCTGGATTGTATAAACATGGGAGAGAACTGCTTGAATAAATATCAAGAATGAAAATGGATTTCTCGACTATTATCTATGTGGTTTATTTATGAATGCCACGGCTGGTGCCAAAATAGGCAAGACATAAAAAATACAGAGATAATGTGTTTAGCCTTTTTCATTTTCTTCTTTTTAAGTGAAAGAATAAATATTAGGATTTACATCACATTTACATTTTTATCAAAATCAAGTTGGGTGCCACTAAACCTGTATGCAACCATTTTCATCTGCGGTTGCCAGGACAACTGTGGAAATAACAAGAGCAACATGACACTGACGTCTTTAACAGGAAAATCATTAAAAGCAACATGAGGGGCCAGATGATGCTGTCTGAGCCTCAGTCAGTCTGTGACTGATAAACACCACGTTGGATCCATAAATAGACTAATAGCTCTTTCACTGCTCCCACTACAATGCACTCAGTCAGGACGGTTAGTGGGTGTTTTTGTAAAAATGAGATAAAATCCTCTCAATCTCAGAGACTCATAATAGTCATGTGTGATATCAGACACAGTGTGAGATGCCAACATAACACAAACATATCCCAGGGCCATCTATCGCTGGCCACACAACACCCACCGACGCTTAACTACTTCTCATACACACATATATTCATAAGGTATTATGCAGAATAACAGTTTTATGGATTTTAAATGGCATTCATTTACGAACACTGTGGCTAGCCATCACATGGAAGGGCTATTTTATCCCCTCTTAATGTAGATCAGTCTTCTTGGGTGAAATGCAGAGGGAGGTCCAGGACATTAGGGAAGTTGGATCTGTCTTCAGCCACTGATTAAACACTGGGCCGAGGTGAATGAATAGAAAGGGATCGCATCAATTGGGACTGAGGCCCAAATGCATAATGGAACCATCACATGAATGCTATGCTTCCATTAATATCCTTTGAGTGTGAGGATTCCAGATAACAAGAAGCCTTTCCCTCCCATATTTCTTACCTCAGATTTTTACGAGTGGCGCTCTAGTTATTACCGCGTGCCGTGGTGAAACAAGCTTCACACAACCGCACGGAGAACCACAGCAGATCCTCCACAGCCAGAGAGATGACTTTCTATAGTCTGTGCACGCTCCAGTGTGTGTATGTATGTGTGTGACAGGTTTATAGGAGTCATTTATCCTGCTCAGCGGGCTAGTGTAGTGCCGAATGGTGGCCTGAGTGCCAGGCGTAGCTTATTGTTGTGTAGCCTTTATGGGCTACATTAAGTACAGCTGAGTGAGAGGGAAACATACAGTACAATACCCTGAGCTCACACATGTCATACACAGAGAGATTAACTACCTCCCTGGGCCCGGGGCAGGCCTACAACCACTCAGCACAAGACCCTGGCACACTCCCTCCTACTACAGACATGGGTGAAGGTATGTGAGTGTGAGGGAATGTATGTAGACACCACTGGCGATTGCTCTAAGATTGCAAAGGGACGCACAGCTTCCCCTAAAATGTCACCAAAATAAAAAAAGGGGTGAAATATGTACTGCTCTGTGTACATTTCATTGACTAAATAGGCGCTTCATCTTTTGTTCAGAATCAGCTACTTATCACAGGTAACCGGCACAACTTCCTTCTCATTCATCCACAGCGCTTTACACAGTCGGACGCTCAGCTTCTACTGACTTCCATGGGAAAGCGAAGAGCAGGTGGTTCCACTGCACCGAAACTAGGCGGTCATTGGATAAATGCTGGCTTTGTCCCGCCCATCGGACGCTCAGCGTCTCTGGGGGTCTATGGGAGAGTGGGCTGGCCCGGACGCTGGGCTTCTGCATGATGATTGTAGAGCTGTCTGAGGCGGAATCCTTTTTTGATTGACAGCTAAATGAGCAAATCTGCGATCTTGAAGAATAAACAGCCACCGGAACATTTTCCAAGTTTTTCATTCTGTTGTTCTGAACTGATCCGGAGACTTTACCGATCCCCAGCAACTTCGTCTTTCTTAAAAACGACTAGCGTTGTGTTTGGCGACTCTGTTCCGTCACTCTGCGGTTTCATGCCCCACTAAGCAGCGGCAGCTGCAGAGCTTCTCCCCCCATCACTCACACTCACACTCACACTCACAGGCAGTCACACTTCACAGTAGCTTGGCGCAGCAGCTCCAGCTCTGCTGGTCGTTGAGAGGTCACTGGTCAAGTCCCTGGAAAAGACGCCTAGTTGGTACAACAAGGTCACAGATCATTTTCTTGAAAAGGAACGAAGGGTAGAATTTACATATAAATAAACAAACACATTTATGATGTAGGCCGGGAAAATGAGCTTCCCCTCCTTGAAAGACCAGCAGGTAGACACTGAAACTAATTACAAAAGTTCAAGGAAAAGTTGAGCTAGCTTTTGAAAAAAATGAGCAAAGAAAGACGCCTTGAGACACTGAGAATCTCACAAATCATTCTTATCAATACTTGGGCTGCTGAAAATTACGGAGGCCGATTTTGCTCTAAAGTAGACGAGGCAGTATTTCAGACAGAAGCACTACAATCCAGATGGTGAGAGATCAGAGCAGGTCATTAAAAAAGCTTCTCTCTCTCCACTGCTCTGATCAATCAGAGCCATAAAAACAACATGGATCACACATCACCACTGGACTGCCCATTATTGGTTTTGTTAATACATTTTAAAAACATTCAAGTGTGTATGTGCGTGCACATTCACACAAACAAAAACACACACACACACACACACGCACTTGTTCTCAGACACACTGGCAGAGACAAACGGGTCCAACAGTCAGGCGATTTGAAAAGCAGTTTTATTCTCTCACTCACCCACTTATACCACCCCACCCACCTGCGTGTCTGCTTTTTTGAAAGCTTCATAAGCGTCGCCTCTTCAACTGTGTTCAACCGTGTAAAAATAGAGGCCATTATATTGCCTAATGCCTACCTGCCAGCCCTCTATGCTCCCTCCTGTACACGAAGGCTTTTACATGATGAGGTGGCTGACATGTTCCACACACACCATCCATTACCATATGTACACTGGGTGAGACTCAGCCTGCGCAACTTATACTAATGCATGTTTGGTATGCCCTGTGGGGGTGGGAGACATACTCGCACATGTACGCACACGCACACACACTCATATAACACGCTTGAACAAAGAGATGCGCAAACTCTCTCCCATACAAATATAATGGCATCACTGTGATATGCCACTTGTATTAACAACAGGATGCTCTTAAAGTAAATAAAAACATTACAGCCTCTGGGTGAGGCCTGGTCCTGCTTCTCAGAGGCTCACTCTGTGTACGTGTGTGTTTGTGTATCATGTGTGTCTGCGTCTGAGTAAAAGAGGGGGGCAATCCTCTGCTCTGGGGCGGCGGTTCCTCTCTAATTGCCCCTCTAGGTGCCTGTGTGCTGGAGACATGAACTGAGGGTAAACACAGATCTAGAGATGATTAATAGCCAGAGGTCAAGGCGGAGCACAAACAGGCAGAGAGGCTGAGACCTCACTCCAGCCTATACCTCGGCCATCCAAACCTACACACAAACACACACACACACTATATGCCAGGAGAGTTCGTTTATTCGACAGCAGATCACTGCATGTGTTCACACTTGCACATTCAATCCAGATAGAGCCATCCCTCCTGGATTCCTCTGAGCAGAGAGGACTAGAGGTAGAGATAAAAAAGAAGAAGTGAGCAGGTCAGTCAGGGGTGAGGGTGAAAGGTAAAGTTGAAGGGTGAAGGGGAAGGGTGAGGGTCACAGTGTTGGTCCATGGCAGAAGTCCTTAACAAGCTCTGATCAATACATGACCAGGAAACCCTGAGCTCCTGTTTCTTCTGCATCCCTATGCAGTTGTAGGTGGTCCTGCAAAGATTTTACACTGTAGCAGAAAAAGACGCACACCCTGCTCTCATTACCTGCCCACTTTGTCTCTGTCCCCTGACAAACACACACACACACTGTTCACTTCCATACAGTGCGTCCCGTGCGCACATTTCTATCTATCACACCAATCTGCACACAACACACACATGCTGCACATCCCCAGCTGAATGGAGTCAGGTTGGGCGGCCCTTCATTTTTCATGCAAACGGTAATTTAGTGAGACTGCCTATTGATTGAGCGCCGCTTGTCTCCCAAACAATGCCACTTCAATCAGCGGTCCGTGGGGGGAGGGGGGGTGGAGGGGAGAAGTGGTGGGGGAGGGGGGGCTGCCGATAGCTGCAGTGACTGATTTAAGAGATGGATAAAAAGCAGATACGTCCCCCGCCCCTGTACTGATTAATGACAGTGGCCAGAGCAGCCCTGGACTATGCATCATGATTTAACCACCAGCCCCTCATCTAAAGATTAGCGTGCGCACACACACACACACACACACACACACACACACACACACACACACACACACACACACACACACACACACACACACACACACACACACACACACACACACACACACACACACACACACACACACACACACACACACACACACACACACACACACACACACACACACACACACACACACACAGCGCGTACTGTACCACACAGAGAGACAAGACACTGAAGGTGTGAAAGGAAGAAAGGGAAGTGAAGCAGTGAGAAAGACAAGTGAAAGGATAACGGGGGCGAAAGGAAGATACTGTTTGACTGTGTTGAGTTGCTTTTACTGAATATTCAGTGGCAGAAAGGTGCTTTCCAAAAACTCCCTTACACTCTGGGACATACTGCAGACAAATGAGGAGACAGATATGTCCAGTGCAGTGAAATAACACCGTGCACACTCTGGGGGTGAGTTTGTATTTACAGACCATTGACATTTTCTTGCCAGTCATGTGGCTAATTGTGTGCACCGTCAGCTAGACATGGCAGAGAGTTCAGGGAGAAGTGTGCAGGTGTATGTTGCTGTGGTAAGAGATGTGTTACAATAGCGGATGTCTGTCGACTACACTGGCCTCTCACATTAGTAAAAAGCTATTAAAGCCGTAAAAACAGGCTGAAGGGACGGAACTAAAACTGACTGTAATTTTGATTATTGATTCATCTGACAATTACTTTCTCAATTAGACGTTCTAATCCACATGTGTCAAACTGATCATTTGAAGACGTAAAACTGGACTCTTTCTAACAAGAGTCCAATTTTACGTCTTCAAATGACTTGCTTTGTACGGGGGGGGGGGGCAGAAAGAACAAATTTCACGTCATGGCAATTAAAAAAAACAATTATGTAGAAAAAAAACCGCAAAATAATAAGAACAGTACAACAAAATACAACATTATAAGTGTTACCTATATCATAAAATTGATATTTCTTTTAAACAGCTGCAAATTGATGAGGTTTGATGTAAAATAAAGGATGTGTCTGATTTGTTGGGGGACAGAAGGTGTGCTCTCAGAGTACCTTCTTCCTGGTCCAGAACTTGGTCTAAATTCCTACACTTGACTGTATCACCTCAAACAGAAAGCTACAACTACAGTTTCTAACTACAGATTGCCTTCACAAAACCTTAGTAAGGTAGAAATCATCAAGAAAATAAAAAATTATATGATGACCTTTAACACAACTCTCATTCTACAATAAGCCAAAGGTGTGAAAAATGTTATGAAAATATTTATTTCGTCTTGCACCTCAACACAGTCCAGCTACAGTCCAATCCAGTGTTCCCAGCCCTTCGCTGCTAGTCTAGTCTATTACCTCTTGTGCAAACCAGACAATGTCACAGTTTGTGCTCAAGTGCAGTGCAGAAACCTAGAGCACAGTGTAAAGTTGTGCGAAGGAAAACACTGACTCTGGTCCATTAGTTGTGTTGGAAGCCGAGGAGGAGGATCGGAGCCCTTCCCTACGGCTGCTAAAATATTCATCAGACTCCCTGAGAGCATGTCTGCTAATAGTTATACATGGTGCAGGAGAAAGAAGTGAGGAGAAGGAGGAGGAGAGGAGAGGGGTGGGAGCGAGGCAAGAGGAGGAGAAATTGGGGAGATGAGCGATGCTCCCTGTGTGCATGTCAGCTAATAGTCAAACATGAAGCGCTAGGAGGGAGGGAAAAAAACAGCAGAAGAAAAAGAGGGAAGTTAGGAGAGTGGTTGTTTAAATAGTCTGTGGCTGAAATCACAGGGGATGAGCCACGTAAAAAAGCTAGAGTGAAGACAGAGAGACAGAGGGAGGAAGAGAGAGAAAGATTGAGAAGGAGTAATCACTCCATTTCCTCCTCCCCTGCCATCACTCGCCCCTCCGAGCTGCATTCCAGATTGATTAAAAGCCCCTCTTGTAATTGTCAGATCTTGTAGGAACCATCTCTGTGTTTGAGTGTGTGTGTGTGTATGTGTGTGAGAAGGAAAAGGGGGGGGTCATGTGCGTGAGCAGGCTAGAAGAGAAACCCAATTTCAATCAGTGTAACAGTAGTCCCTTCAATAGCCACCAGTCGCTACCACATCAATCAGAACTCCCACTCAAGAAAAGAAATATTGTTGATGTTGTTTTGTCTTTACAAACAGCAGCCCAGGTAGCCAAGCTCAATCTTTGTGTCCTGCTGAAAGAAGAAAAACATGCATGTGCATAAACACACACACATGCATGCACGCACGCACACACACACACAAGTTATTTCTCCAGTCATTAAAATGAGAAACGGCCCGTGGTGTAGAAGCTGTTGAAATACCATTACGAAATGGAGACAAATGCAGTGGATCCCAGCCTGCTAAGGCAACCTTACCACAGTAAATCAGACAGTGACGAATATTACTGAGATCACGCTGCATGCATATGGACACACAAGCACACACTTAGACAAAACACACACTCATCCGCACACAAACCGTGCAAACAATCTGCAAGGCACCTTCTAAAAAAGCTCCTTCTGTGGATTAATGAGTAATTATCCTAATTAAATGTTTCCTGATCATCCGTTATGATATATGGATGATTATTATGTTCCAAGATGATTAAATGATAGTATAACAGAGCAGTCTGATATCATTTCAAAGAATTAATGAGCGTTTGTACAGAGGAACTATGCGGAAATGAGGCACAAATTACAGATTGAATTAACTTTGATTTAATCAATTCTGGACTAATTGTAAACCGCAGTAATAGAAAACTTTTTTGCCATTTAATCTCAGGTGGAGATGTATGTTCTGTTCAGTTTTTTTTCTTCAAGATGCAGAACACTCAAAGTTCAAACAATTTTAATAAGCAAAAATATACAATCTACTGCATCCGGTGAAAAAACATAAGTCCCTTTAACACATGCCCTGTAAACCTGAAATGATCTAGTCTGTGTAATCTCTGAGCCCATTTGTGAATACAACCATTTATTGTGCAGCTTGAGTATTCACGGCAAGAGAGTGGGCATGTTGAAGAAGGGCGATTTACACAAAGAGGGCATCGAAAACGTGTAACTGGAGAGACAACGAGATTCATAAACTTGCCAAAATCGTCAGACAAATTCAAGGAAGATGAAAAAGAGAGTCAAATCACCAAATTACGAACCAGCTCTGTCCTCGCAGTGTAACCCGCGGCATGCCCTGCGTCCTGCATGCTCTACCCAGGCGCCAACCCTTTGCCTCAACCAAATACAGTACTCCAGTAGGTCATAATGTCTCCAGACTATGATTGAACCTGATTCGCTGGAGACTATATGCGGAAAAGCTATACAGTGCCAAACAGACTTTCTTACAACATCACTACTTTAAACACAGTGCACTTTAGCAGATAATGGACAATAATGCAGAAAAAACTCATGTGCAACTACATACTTTTCTCAAAAGTTTTTTTAATCCAGAAATGACCTTACATGCAGATTGCAAGATGAAAGAAATGCTATACAGTCATAAAATACTCCTCTTTTGATCCTGTGAAGACATATCTGCTCTTATGACCAGTTGATTGTGTTACTTAGCCTAATGTAAACCAATAAACGAGGCTAACCTTGTGAGCAGGGTCGATGCTTATTTAAAAGCTCATTGATTAACAGTTGTGATTATTGATCATGTCATGTGGTCCAGACAGGATTGACAGATCTGATAGGTCGGGGCCCAGAGTCACACAGACAGGACAGGACAGGACAGGACCAGACCAGACAGGCAGACAGATGGACGGACGGGGAGAGAGAGAAGAGCTAGTGGGCAGCCAGGCATAGAATCTAATAGATAGAAACACACACACACGCCGATACGGTTCCTCTTCTCAATCATGTCCTAACTTGAAGAGATTACTTGGAGTATCAACTTATTATCTGCGCAGTACTTGAACCTCTTCAATATTTTGCCCTAACCCCTATCTCCCGCTCCACCGCCTGATTCACTTCTCCATACAGTTCACGGTGCAGAGCAGAGTAGTTGCATGTGAAGGAGATAGTAAGCAGTAATATTCAATTATTGTATGCACGGCGTCCCCGTCCCGCCCTAAATTGATTTCTTACAGAACGGGAGGCATCGCTCAGCACTGACACACAGCCATGTTTCCCCCATCTACCACATCCCACGCAAATTACTCCTCCATCTGCTCTCCCTCACCGCATCGCGCATTTACCCCTCTCCTCCCTTCGTTCCTCTCCTCTCTAGTCCCTCTCCTTTCCTCTCCTCTGTCATCATCTCCTCGTCTTCCCCTCTCCTCTCCCCCGTCAGACGGCACAGCTATCGGCGGCTGGCATGGGCCCCGGCTCCCATACAGGACGTTTAATCTGTCTTTAATCTCTTTGCATTGTAATGGGAAATGGTTTTGTGTTCTACTTTTTGATTGAAGCTGCGAGCCCGCCTCTCACCACCATGGGACTCTGTGTTTAGGAGTGGGAGGTGTTTTCAATTTTGCCCTTGCCTCAAATTGTCTTTTATCAAAGAATTCATATCAGTAATATGATTCTACATATTAACCAGGCTGTTTGTAAGTGGCCTAATAAGAAAGAGTGGGGACGGAAAGATAGAGCCAGAGAGAAAATGAAAACTGGCTTCCACTCACCGAATCTAAAAGAAGAAAATTACACTGAATTAAGTGCCCACATTTTTCACTGTAATATTTCAGGGAAGCCTCAAGAAAAGGTTGATAAATACCTTGAATGCAGTGTATCTGTAATAAGAGAGTGCCTTTTCTCACCTGGAGCTTGCACACATGAGTTGTGAAAGTTTTCTCCCATCGGGTTATACCATCATCATAAAGATCTTTACAATTGTACCTTTAATAAACCCACACAGAGAAGGAGTAGGTCTAATCAATACTTCATATAGTGAGGATTATTGTTTGTTTAGACTCAACATAGATTCAAAACATCTAGGCTCGATAGTCATGTAAAGCTAGAATTGATCTGTTCATAAAAGCAGTGAAATTTTTGATGTTGGTGTCACATTTATGATGTTTGTTCTCCCAGCATCACATTTCTTATTCATATGCACATTGTCACGTTAACAAAGAACAGGCCTGCGCTTAATGCTGAACGCCATTCACAGTCTCTGATGGTTAAAATCAACAAAAATCCAAACATGCATATATACACACACACACACACACACACACACACACACACACACACACACACACACACACACACACACACACACACACACACACACACACACACACACACACACACACACACACACACACACACACACACACACACACACACACACACACACACACACACACACACACACACACACACACACACACACACACACACACACACACACACACTCCTTGCTCCTATTCTAATTAAAGGGACCTCTCTGCCCTGGGTGTGTGCGTGATATTGACACTTAGCTCCGTACAATAAACTTTATTGGCAAGCCCTGCTTGATTACAGCACTAAACTAGAATAACAAGGAATATGGGAGGAGGGGACGTGGATTATATACTAAACAGACATTAGTGGGCTCTATTCAAATATCTGGTGCATTTTAATGGCGAGCCATGGACAGGCCTCTGTCTCTGAAGAAAGCATCTGTGTGGACAACAGCAGTGAGACAAAGCTGAAATATACTGTGCACAAATAAAAAACCGACATGGGTGAAATATAGTCAAGGTAGAAAAATAGAAAGAGAGGAGATATTTATTGAAGGATGGAGGAAGGGAAAGAGGGATAGATTTCCCGTCATTAATGATCTATGGAAAATCCTCTGTCTATTTTCAGATATACTGTTAATGGCTGCTCGCTGCCATTAAAATCGTTGCCGTCCTGAACTCAGCTATTCACATATTGGCTGCTGCTTCATCTAATATTCATCTACTGGAGGTCAATGGCAGTGGTGGCATGCTTAATTTGTATACACAAATTAAGGGCGGAGAATAAGAGTTTTAAATGAGCATAGTGTTGAGATTCAACAAATATAGAATTAATAACACATCAAAAAGCTTCAAGGTCCCGGTCAATTGTATTGCTCTTTACAAAATCAATAAAATAAAAAGTTTTCTTTGAGTGTTAACTAAAAAGAGACTATATCTATAAATCCATCTTTTCACATCCACACCCAAAAGTCTCTACAGATTGAGGTGTGACTTGTACGACTGTAGGAAGTTAAAACATATGAGAAGTCATGCAAAGAGGAAGAAAGAAAGGGTTTGTCTCTCATCAGCAGCCCTGGTGAAAGAGGTCAGATCCTGCAATTATTTCCTCAGCAATGGTGTCTCAAACAATACCTCGAGGCAAAGACTTTCCAAAGCCCTCTCCATCCTGGACTTTAAATTACCAGCCGAAGTGCTAAATCAATTAGGCTAAAGCGACAGGGGGAGCAGAGGGCGGTGTGTTGTTCATTCACAAGCGTAAAACTGATCTGAGTCTCCTTGCACTTTTGATACTTTGTGTTAAGGCATAGCAAGGAATCATGAGGAATTACATCAAAAGACTGAGCTCTGAGCCATTAGCAACCTTACTTCACTGTGAGTGGTGCACTGTGCATCACGTCTATCTGAATGACCCGAGGCCTCCTGCAGAGGTCATCAGCCATCAAATGTATGCAACTATGATAAAGAAGTTCAACAGAATGAAAAAAAAATATTGGAAGATATGTGCTTTTTAAAAAAATGTATGTAGAATTTGAATTCCATACATTCAGAGCAGCCTGTGATAACAGAGTTGTGACTCAAGAGCAAATGAACCGCAGCTGTCTGTCCTGCAGCTTCCACCTTCACTGTTTGGCTCGTTCTGCTCAGTCAGTTAAACTACAATGACCCCTACTGGCCTGAAATGGTACTGGGACTAGTGCGCTCCTCAGACAAAGAGCTTGTACTGCACTGTGAACTTGTGGCTTTGCAACAGCTCAGGATCTTCAACACAATCAGGAGGAGAAATGACAGAAAAGGTCGTTCTCGTTTCCTTCTTGTAATATAAATTCTTCCAAACTCCACACCAAAAGCTCTCAGTCCAGTTATTGTTTTAAATGTCTTCATCTTCTTTCAGACACTTCCAATCACTCCAAAATCTTCTCCTTCTCCTCTCCCTCTCTCCCTCTCTCCCTCTCGAGGCCTTGGCACCCGTGACAGAGCCTCTCCCGCTGGGTGTGTTGGCAGAGCTCTGTCTCTGATTCACCCACAGCGTGCCCTCTGACTTAACAGGCTGGCACAAGGACGTTGAGCAGAGTTGAGAGAGGAGGGCAGGGCAGCATGCGTGGAGACTGCAGACTGATAGAGCCATATATTACTGGAAGAAAGTTATAAAAGAACAGACGAGCGGCGTGAGTTAAGTTATTTTCGGGTTTTAGGCCTGTGGTTTCTGTGAGCACGGCAGAAAATGGCACTACTCCGTCGGTTTGCATGTGCGTCTGGAGGAGAGAGTGAGACACACATGCGGCATCACCTTGAAGAACCACTGACCCCACACACCTTTATTGCATCTCCAATTAGAGGAGAGGGAGGGAGGACGGGAGAGATACAGAGAGGGAGAGACGGAAAGAGAGAAAGAAAGAGGGGGAGAGATGTATTTCATAAATGTAGTTCCATAAAGAGCACTGACCCAAATGGCATTCAGTAATTCTTCCCTGTGCCAGAGGAGGTGGGATAATCAGGAACTTCATCAAGCTCACTCCTTCCTTCTTTCTTTCCCCGCGTCTGCAACACCTCCTACTGTCCCACCCTCCGCCAGAACCTCTTAAACAAAACTCGCGTGTAATAACTGCATAATGTATACATTGCATCCGGAACATGCATCAAAGAACATTCCTCTAACCCCACTTCAACACTTCATTTTAATTAAACAAGTTTCCCTTCATTCAGAGTCTCGCCATCTCTCATCTCTTTGATCTGGTCCCATCCGACTCACAGTAAGAGAAACAGTCCAATCTCCACTCTGAGAAAGTTGTAAGTGTTTGATTCGGAAGACTTCCAGGCAGCAGCGGTACAGCATTGATTTAACGTACACAAAAAGGCATCAGAGCACTTACACCCAAAAAAAATAAAAAATAGCGGAAAACATAAAAAGACAGATCCTTTGTCGAACACTACACTATACCTGCAACCCTTATGGTCCATATGGGTCTACTGATAAAAGCAGAACAAATTCCTTTTTGAAACTGTTCAATAAATTCAAATCTGTCTTCATGACAAGGTCTGCAATACATATCAGATCTGTCACTGCTGCGTTGAGATGGATATGGGAGGGCAGAAATCTGAAAGGAAATAATACAATTAAAGTGTGTCTCAAGCACCAAGTCTCCATCGATCCATTCGCTCTCTTTTCCAATACACTATGGACTCAACATGGACTTATTCTTTCTTAAGCACAACTGGGACCGCTCCCTCCCCCCGGGGTGCAACACTCACACAAAGCTTCAAAAGAACATTTTGTTTATATGTTCAATACCAGAAACATCAATAAAATTATCCAATCATTAATTTCCTATTCAATACAAATTTAATGCAGAGCCACGGAGTAGCCAGCTCATATCCAATGAGGGCATCTATCCCCAATCACTCAGCTCTGTGCTTCACATCACACACACACAGACACAGACACAGACACAGACACACACACACACACACACACACACACACACACACACACACACACACACAAATGGGACTGTCTCTAAAACAGCCATTCCTCACAGAATGACTCAATACTGTAGAGAAGGGTGGAAAGATGGAAAAGAGCAAACAAGGAGGATGGGAGTGGTAGGAGAGAGGGACTTATTATGTCTTAAACACAACTGTCAAGGTGACATTGAGTGGTCATGCAGACAGAAGAGACACAGTTTCTTCTTTGTAGTCCACGGTGTGCATATTTGGATATGCTGCTTTGGTCATACAGCGCACAACGATAAACACTATTGGAGTAAAAGTAGCAGAACTGCATTATAAAATTCATTAAAAAAGTCCTGCATTCAAGAGCTTACTTAATTGTGTGTGTGTGAGTGAGTGTGTGTGTGTGCGTGTGCGTGTGCGTGTGTGTGTGTGTGTGTGTGTGTGTGTGTGTGTGTCTCATCAGGGTGAAATGTGGTGCTAGAGACACCTACTGCAGCTGGAACTACCACAGTGGGAGTATTTTGCAGGGTGTTTATATGTCTGTCTGTCTGTCTGTCTGTCTGCAGAAATAGGGGGTAGAACGGAGGAAAACTTTACGCATTGATGCACGTAAAGCAGCCTAAGGTTAAGGTGAAACTACTTTTAAAGGGAAAGTGCATTTATTTTACACATCAAAGTCCGTTTATAGGTCTTTGTGAAAACTGCATATGTGAAAAAAAAGTTGCATGAAGCCTTTTGTGGTTTCCCGGCTGGCTAAGGGAAGTCTTTTTGGAAATGAGAAAAATCTAGGGGAGTGGAGTAAGAAAGAAGTGAGGATTAAGAGATCTCTGCAGTCCGCACCTCATCTCTGCTTGAGGCTCCATTAGCCGCTACTGTCCCAAGTCGTGTGTCATTGTGGGTAATGTAGGCACTAGATTTTGTAAAGAAATAAATCTCTGGTTCTGCTTCATTGATTTTGATTCTTTTTTTTTTTTTACTGTTCATTGTGAGGCTGATAATGTTGTACTATGTTAAATAGGTGAAGTATTCTTTCAGCTCCTCTTTCAGTTCAATCTTGAACACTTCATCATTTTGATTAAAGTAACTAGTAACAGCAGGGAACAGGTTTATGCACCAGATGAACATTGAGTGGGGGGGTTTGAGAAAGAAATAAAAACACTCAAAAACCTTTCACACATCATGGTTTCATTGCGACTTCCGTACGAAGCGCTTATGCACTCCAATCACCACCCTCATTCATGGAAAATTTCAAGATCAATGGCAGGTTCAACAGTTCCATGCTCGACGATACAATCTATAGCTCTCTGATGCATGTGATTAGGAAATGCGTGGAAATGCTATCAGTATTGAATATCATACAGGTAGTGAACCCAGATGCACCCACACCTACTACCTACTATAACCCCCCCTACATGATACACATCAAATAGAGGCGTGAGCTGCGTGCGCGTGTTTAACATGTTGGAGCTGACGAGATGACACGAGAGCCAAGGTTCACGGGTCAAGTAGAGTCAAACCAGGTAGACGATTGGCTGATCAGGTCTGAGTGTAATGACTAATCAATGGTTGAATGCATTAGCCTAATCTAATGGGCCAGGTGGGAGAGGACAACGCCGGACGCATGGAACACATGATTGAGCGCAACATGCAACAGCAATGCAATCAATAACACATAGAGTAGTATAACCCCGGGGGGGGGTCCCAATTCTAAAACAACCTGCTCCTCATGCATTTAGGAGGTGCTGTGTGTGTGTGTGTGTGTGTGAGTGTGTGTGTGTGTGTGTGTGTGTGTGCATGTGTGTGCATGCATGTGTGTGTGTGTGTGCGCGTGTATCTGTAAATATGTATGGTTGGTTGGTTAGGGGAGGACAGAAAAGGAACCAAGCTGTTTTAGTCTGATTGATTGGATTATGAAACGAAAATAAGGGAAATCAAAGCCTTTTGATTCTGGCCAGAACCCTCACACACGTCAGTGAGTAGTTACCGTGTGTTTCTACCCCCCTGAGAGAGAGCGGTGCACTAAAAGCAAGAGTGAAAGTGGTATAATGGGACGATGGGGTGATTGTAGAATACAAAAAAGTGTTGATAGAAAAACTACACAATACAGGAAATGAATCATCAGTCTGTTTATACAATCAGGGGAAGGAGAGGTTAAACGTTCTTCATATTTCGGTCTGTGCCAGGAGAAAAGGACACCCTCCTCTGTGTGCGATTTGACCTTCCACCATCACTCAGCGACGAGCATTATCTGAACCTGTTTGTGGGTTAAAAGCATTGCTAAGGTACCAGTCTGTGCATTACTGAGGTCATTCATATCTCTAACCTCTATCAGATGAATGTGTTTTAATGCAAAGTATGTAACGGAGAATAACGCTACGGTAAAAGAACACTAATCAGATACGGGACTTTTTTAAATGCAGAACAAACGTCGCAGAATTAGAGAAATACATTTGTTGTTAGAGAAAGTTGTTTGAAATTAACAACGGCTATTTAAAGGTGGCAAAACATTGATTAACTCACAAGATCAACCACCAGAGAGAGAGAGAGAGAGAGAGAGAGAGAGAGAGAGAGAGAGAGAGAGAGAGAGAGATGACAAGTAAGGGACAAGAGCCAGTCAGAGCAGAGGACAGGCCTGGGTCAATACTTGCAGCACATGCTGCTGACACTGCACTGCTCAACACACACACACACACACACACACACACACACACAGACACACACACACACACACACACACACACACACACACACACACACACACACACACACACACACACACACACACACACACACACACACACACACACACACACACACACACACACACACACACACACACACACACACACACACACACACACACACACACACACACACACACACACACACACACACACACACACACACACACACACACACACACACACAAAAGATAGAGAGACATCAGACAAATCAGTCAGCCGCTGTAAATATTTCAAGAGGAAAACAGAAAAGGAGAGAATACAACTGTATGTTTGTGCACAAGAGGAACCCAAACTTCCCAAACAATAAATGAACTTTTACAGGCTGAAATAGTTAATTTCTAATCTTTTCTCTAAAATAAAATAATTCGCCTTCTGAAGTTTTGTGTGGGTCTGCCATTTTCAGCCAGACACAAAGACTCCAGCGAAAACTTCTCGCATTTAAAGTGTCAGTTCAACAAAATATTTCCTCACAAATCTCTGGTTGGGTCCAGCAGTGTAGTTGGACCTTATTCAATATTCAATTTAATATTTCTGTAAAGTTTTTTTTCACCAAGAATTTTGATAAATCAAATAATGGTTTGAGTAATTCACTGATTGGAGATACAATTAATGTAATGTAATGTAATACGATAGCTAAAGACACCACATTGGTCCATGCGTAAT
The DNA here is from genome assembly GCF_963691815.1 of Echiichthys vipera. Lineage (NCBI taxonomy): Eukaryota > Metazoa > Chordata > Actinopteri > Perciformes > Trachinidae > Echiichthys > Echiichthys vipera. The sequence continues at coordinate 9,217,659 of NC_139832.1, read as the reverse complement.
CAACATTTTTGACTCTTTCACTTTACATTACACCCTTTTTTTAATTTATAGTTCAAACAATGAATGGATTAATAAAGAACATCATTGCAAGACTTATCAATAATGAAAATAACAATAAGTTGCAGTCTTAATGTCTTTGTTCTACTATTTGTGTACTGTATTTGCACACATACATGGAAAATATGGTGACCATTATTTTAATATTTGCATGGGTATGACCCCACAATTCAACTAATCTTTATTTCTATTATCTGAATGTGTAACTTTTTGCGTGTGTGTGTGTGTGTGTGTGTGTGTGTGTGTGTGTGTGTGTGTGTGTGTGTGTGTGTGTGTGTGTGTGTGTGTGTGTGTGTTTGTGTGTGCGTGTGTGTGTGTGTGTGTGCGTGTGTGTGTGTGTGTAAGCGAGGTCTGTGATAGGGGCCTCTCCATCTTTGAAATGAATTAGCGTGTGGTGCCTTATTGAGTGAGGTGCAGTGTTTAAGTGAAACTGATGAGAGATGTGTGAGCAGCGAGGACTGGGCTATAAGTATGTGGCTGGGGTCACAGGTTAATCCCTATTGATTTACTCTACCGTCTGCATATAGCCACACAGGAAGCCAAGGAAGGAGAGGCCTGCTTCACCAGCTATCACGGAGCACAAATGCAGGATAAAAATCACTGCTCACACACTCCCGGTTACCTGATACTAAGTAGGGTAAGGACAAGAAAATTAAGTATCATTTAATCTAAATAGGTAGTTAAACACCCTCTATTTAGAAAGACTGCAGACGACCATGACCTCCTGAGGACCAATGAGAGATATGATCATTGGCTTCATTTACACATGATACTACAATCACAATCCTCATTAGAAACAAAATGTAAAGAGTTGCATGTTTGTGTTTAACATAAACATCTGTCAGTGTTGTGGGAAGAAGGGACTATGTAACCGCTTGCAGGCCCAGTTCCTTCAGCCAATCATGTTTTTCTATAAGAGCATCTCATTCGTGGGACACCCTACCAACTGAAATAAGATACTGTATCACCTCAAGGCCTGGCTTTTGAAAAGTCTTTTGAGCATTTTTAAATTAAATGGCATTTTTATTGTTGTTGTAATTACTGGTTAACCTGCTACTCACTTTTCCCATCTTCCTGACTTGTATACTCTTTATGCTGCCTGGCCTGGGTATGAGTGAAATATTCACTAGTACTTGAATAATTTGGTGCACTCTTCTGAAGTTGTGCCCTACAACTCTGCACGGCTCATGTGTTTGTTGTGATTTATCACCATTTTACTAACCAGTGCTGCACCTTTTAACGTCATCTCTTATCAACATCTCCATCATGATTGTTGCATTTTATTGGTGTCTCACTGCTTATTGCTGCTCTGCATGGCTGCATGTGTCAAAAAATGGCTATAAATCGGTATTGCTTGGGTGTGTTTTGTTGCTTTGTGCTGCTTGCTTGCATGGCTATATGAAATGAATATCGGTGATGCATTACTGTGCTAATGTTTACGGTTTCCTGCATCTTGTTGTCTTCTGTCATCTGTCTGGCCGTTTCCTGTTTTCCTGATGTCTAAAAACATCTTACCAAAGGGCTACAGCTGAAAATGTGCCTGTTGGCTAACTCAGGCACATTTACCGTAATGTTAATGATGTACATTGTTCAATAAATAAATAAATGAAATGACAGACTTTTATGTTATCTTTAAACTGTGTAATCACAGCGACCCGCAACATCCCAACAGATCAGACCACAGTGGGTTTGATGAGAAACCCAAACAATACCCAGACCCAGCTGTATTTATAAACAAACTCTTTACAATCTCACCCCAGAGGAGGAAAGGTGAAATATTACATTAATATGAACAACTATTAATAATAACCCCCACCCTTACCCCATCACTTCTTCTCTTTCCATCTGTATCTCCCTCCTTCTCCTTCTCTCTCTCTCTCTCTCTCTCTCTCTGCCTCTAATCCTATCATGCGGGCAATAAGTGTATGCACCATGAGCACATTTAATTTCTGCGGTTGGTTTTCAGCGAGCCCAGAGGTGAGCCTTAATAAGGATCAATGGCACTTTATCTGGGACAGCACCCACTTCACAGCATGCAAATTACACAGCAACCCTTAAAAAAAGAAATGGATTTAATTAAAAAATGTAGAACCACGGGCTCTGGAAATTCAATTAAAGGATTTATGCAAAGGTTGGCTAGCTTTTTGTGTTGCAGTTCCTGCTTATATAATGAGCTTTTCATATTAAAAATCAATAGGTAATCTGGGCTAGGGGATCGGCTGCTTATGTACATTTTTGAAATCAATTTGAAAAATAGTCCATCAGCTCCATGTCACAAACAAAGAGGGGAGGGAGTGGTGTGTGTGTGTGTGTGTGTGTGTGTGTGTGTGTGTGTGTGTGTGTGTGTGTGTGTGTGTGTGTGTGTGTGTGTGTGTGTGTGTGTGTGTGTGTGTATGTGTGTGTGTGGAGTGAGGGGGGGTAGTAGGAGTGGACGGGTGAGGCAGGGGTGATAGGTTACATCTTTCTCCTCTCTGAGGGTCACAGGAGAAAAGCTCTGAAGCTCTAAGGGTAAGAGAGACGGAGGGTGAAGAAAACAGAGAAGAAGAGTGAAGAGTAGAGGGTAAGTGAGTGAGGATGTCTCTCTGGCCAGGTCAGTTTCTGGCTCTTTGGCCTGTTCTGATCCCTTCTATTAGACAGAGAGAGTCCCTTGGCAATGAGGGTCTAGCTGTCTCTGACCTGTGGCTCTGGGGTAATTTAGCTCAGCCCCAGCTCAGATTCAGCCCAGCTCAGACAACCCAGGCTGGGGAGACATCCTAATGGCCTCCCTGAGGTGTCTGGAGCTAGAGGAGCAGGGAACATGTGGCTGAGGCTTTAAGTGATGTCTCTTCAGAAACACAACCGTCAAAGTCTGACACAGAAAGACGTCTTATAAAGAGGTCGAATTAATGTGCTCTGTGCACAAATGTTTAAAATATATATATATATATATATTATCAACAACAGAACAGGAAGCATCGTTACGAATGACATTTTTAGAAGTTTGATTGTTAAAAAAAAATGTACTTTCTTCTTCAACTTCTTCTGCTTTCAACACGGATATTGTTCATACCTCCTTCACACTCATGTTGTATAACTGTACGCAGGCGGGGGGGGGGGGGATGACTGACTGCATACAGTAGCAGACTGTCAGCATTTGATTGGTTCTTTATTGATCCAGACACGCTCTCCATCACATCAACTCATCCACAATAAACCATTTACACAGTTTCCCTGTGCAATGGACCACATAACCAGGCCTCAGGCCATCTCTGTTCACTGTGTGTGTGTGTGTGTGTGTGTGTGTGTGTGTGTGTGTGTGTGTGTGTGTGTGTGTGTGTGTGTGTGTGTGTGTGTGTGTGTGTGTGTGTGTGTGTGTGTGTGTGTGTGTGTGTGTGTGTGTGTGTGTGTGTGTGTACACTTTAATGAAATGGTATCTCCGTGGACAATAATCCTAGTAACAGGATTGGGCAGGAACACACATGTCAATACAGGCAAATGGGATTGTATGCTTTTATCCATCCCCACACCAACACATCTTTCTCTCCCAATGCATGCCCCGTCCCCCCCGTCCCCCATCCCGTCCCGTCTCTCTCTCCCCCTCTATGTCTCTCTTGCTCCCACCATGTCTCTCTCCCACAGCAGCACGGCAGGGAATGTCTGACTGGAATATCATATTCATTATCTCTAATTCCTCAAAAATTATCTAAAATATGGCCTCTAAAAGGAAATCGGTGCATCATCAGAGAGGTCCTCTCTCATACCAATTGGCATAATGTGCAATATTCTGTCTACACCACTGAAGAGAAACCTACACGGTGTCTCCAGTCAGGCTGGAGCTGACCCCCCTCCTGTGTAGCTCCTAATCATCCAAGAGGACTCTATTACAAGGGCCTGGCAGCTCATCTAACCCCACAGAGGAGAAAGGGGGGCTGGCGGGCAGATTGGGACCTCTGCTCCTCTTTCTTTCCACATGGTTGAGCACTACACACAACACCGGAGCACACGCACACGCACGCACACACACACACACACACACACACACACACACACACACACACACACACACACACACACACACACACACACACACACACACACACACACACACACACACACACACACACACACACACACACACACACACACACACACACACACACACACACACACACACACACACACACACACACACACACACACACACAAAGTGTTGCCTGGGTATGCAGCAGAGCCAATTGCGTCTGTGTGCTACACCAGATAGAGCACCTGACCTTATGTCTGTCTGCTGGAGAGAAACTGATAAAGAACACTGAGTGTACCTCAGTGTACGTCTGTTATATGGTAATGCTGATGTCTTCGTTGCAGGACCTGTCTCTGGGGTTAACCCCCGAGGTGCAGGAGAGCGCTCCTAGTCACAGTAGGCAAGGCTCAGCAGAGGAGGCACTGGCGGTCCCACTACTCCTGACTGAACAACCGTTCCTCTAATACAGTCCTGACTGCTGGTGCCTGGTCAAAAGTTCAGCCTGTGCATATGTAAAAAGGTGGCCTGGTGCCCGAGGCAGGATCCTGGGTAAAATAATCATGCTAAAACGCTAAGAAGCATGGGACTAGGCAAGAGCAATGATGAAACCGGCCCCCTGGGGGAACTGATGTGTCTGATTGGACCAGAGGACCCTCTTAGGCCTGTGCCCACAACACCTCCCTCCCCTCTTTCTATCCATTATAGTGGATGATGAAGTACTGGAGCCACTGCCCATACTGATCTCCATTCAGCTCAGCACTGTCTGTGCCTATAGTTAAGGTATAGATTAGATGAGTATAGGCTGAGCACAGCTGCTCAGAGCCTGAGGGTACTCTGATCTTGAGGGAGCAATCAGTCAGTCAACAAAATGTCACAGGGTCAGCGTTACAGCGTGACAAGACGGTGACAACTTCACAAAAGGTTACAGCTAATAACTGCAACAGTCACTGAAAATCATTCTGCGCTGTTTGAATGAGAGTTTTGACTCAAAGTGTTCTGTCTAATAACTTTTACAGCAACACGTACATAGTCAAAGGACCGAAATCTTATC